>NC_133772.1:9105552-9405552 GCF_003597395.2 Chelonoidis abingdonii
TTTCGTGATCCCACTGTGGACGCGCTAAACCGATTTTATTAGATCTGTTTTGTAATATCGGTTTAAGCTAATTCGAAATAATCGTGCAGTGTAGACGTACCCTCACTTGTGCAGGAGGCTATGTGGGGAAGGGTAGGGGAGCAAGAACAGAGAAGGGGAAGGGGTGGAGTGGGGGCAGAGCAAAGGGTTGAGCAGTGAGCATTCCCCCAGCACATTGGAAAGTTAGCATCTATAGCTCCAGCCCCGGAATCAGTGCCCAGGTAAAGAGCCACATATTAACCTCTGAAGAGCCGCATGTGGCTCTGGAGCCACAGGCTGGCCACCCCGACTTAGGCATTCCAGCATTGAGGACACTCAAGTAGGAGAAGGGAAGTTATAGTCTCTGTATACTTGGCCTGGTGCAACTGCTACTGAAATGCTGTGTCTGCTTTTGCCTTCAGCAATTCAAGAAGGATGCTGATTAATAGGAGAAGGTTCAGGAAAGAGCCACAGAAATGACTAAAGGTTTTGAAAACTTGTCTAAGAGTAATGGTTTTCAGCCTGCAGCCTATTGGCTGCTTACAACCCAATTAGAACTTGAGCTGTAGCCCATGTGACATCCTCAGAGCCATCCATATAGGTAGAATTGGATGCAGCCCACAATGGTAAATAGGTCGAGAACCACTGTCTTAAGCTTTGTCTATGCTGGAACGTGAACGACAAAACTCTTGTCATTTGGGAATGTTGGGCAAAAAACAACAACCCTGAAGGACAAAAGTTTTGCTGACAAAAAGTGTCCGTGTGAACGGTGCTTTGTCGGCAGGAGAGCTCTTCTGCCAGCAAAGCTACTGCTGTTTGTGGGGGCTGGAAGTTTTTTGTTGGCAGGAAAGCTCTCTCCTGCTGACAAACAGCGGCTACGCTGTGCGCCTTTTAGCAGAATAGTTGTGTCACTAAAAGGTGCATAGTGTAGACATAGCCTTATAGTGTTACATTGAAGTTCTTGAATTTATTTAGTTTAAAGAAATTGGATGATTTGATCACAAACTATAAATACCTACTCTGGAAACCAATATTTAGTAACAGGCTCTTCAGTTCAGCACACAGGGATATAAGATGATCCAGTGTTTGGAAGGTGAATCTTAACCAGTTCAGCTAGAAATAAGGTGTAAATACTTAACCTTGAGGGCAATTAACAGTTGGGACAATTTGCCAAACGTTATGATGGATTCTCCACTGGCAATTTTTAAATCAAGATTAGATGTTTTTCTAGATATTCTCTGTGAGAAACAGAAATTAATTCAGGGTCATTCTATGCCCTGTGTTATGCAGTGGGTCACACTAGATGATAACAGTGATCTCTTCTGGCTTTCTAATGTATTCTTCTGAATGGCAGTGTCTGGATATTATGGATGGGACTCAGGACTTCAAAAATGACACAAATGCCTTGAGTGTTTTCTTTATGCTGCATAATTATTTTAAAAGATGCAAAAGAGATGTGCACAGAATAGGAAATGGTTACCTATGTGTAGGAAAGAGAACAGCAAGGAAAGCCCTTGGTTTGTAAAGTGATTGCTGTAGATGGGGGAGCACCCTCGGATATCTTGAGGGATTCTGAATTAATCCAGAATGATACATGCTTATTCACAGGATGCCTGGCATACAGGAGTACATCCAGCAGCCCATTTTGAATGGTCTGCGAGACAAAGCGTCCTATGTGAGGAGAGTAGCTGTTCTTGGCTGTGCAAAGATGCAGAAACTCCAAGGTGACACCGAAGTGGGTAAGTAGTCAGATTTTGCACTGGAGGAAGTGGGGGTATGGTCATACTTTGTCCTAGAGCTCTCACTGGGGAGAGGAAGATTATGCTTCCTTACTAGATAAGATACATACAACTCATTTAGATGCTTCTCTTTAGAGTCAAGCCTCCCTGTTTGGCCTGGATTCGCTGGGCTGTGCATTGGTTTTGGATCCCACATGAGTGGAGCAGGGGGATGGGGGCAGCCTGTGAACATAAGGCAGATCCCTAATAGAATCTGCTTCTTGGGCATTTTCAGGTCTGGCAGGATGAGTTTTCACAGAGGAACACTCCTTTCATATCTGCTTCCTCATTGGGCTAGAGCTCTTCCTTTCCTGCTGCTTTTTCTGTGCTATGTGTGAGACTCTTCCTCTAGCACCTGACTGCCACACGTGTGGTGATATTGTCTAGAGATGGCTCTTGAGAGAATACCTGTGCCATACTCCAATGTTACTGGAAAGTCAGGGGTGTTTGTAGTTTACTGGTAACAAATCTTCCTTCCAAGTGCTGTGTCATGGCCCCCATATTCCTGAGGCTGCTCATGGACATTCACTGTCTTGCCTGAATGGATGCAGTGCCTCCTGAGTCTCTGATCTAAGTGCCTTTGTGTCTCTGCAGATGGCATGCTGGTGAATGAGCTATACAGTTTGCTTCGTGACCAGGATCCCATTGTTGTGGTGAATTGTCTGAGGTCTCTAGAAGAGATTCTGAGGCGGGAAGGAGGAGTTGTCATCAACAAGCCCATAGCCCATCACCTTCTCAAAAGGTCTGTTCTCTGTGTGAGAAGCTGGAAGTATCACTTTAGTGAGATCCCCCTGTGTTCTGTATGTCAGCAGAGCAGATGTCACAGCTCCTGGCAGAGCTGAGAGGAGGCTTTGGAAACAAATTCCAGTGCTGTAAGTCGTTCTCTCCCCTCCTTCCCCCCCAAAGATAGGAGAGTGCCAGATTAACCTCACTGTCACATGTGAAATCTGAGGCCTTCCCAGTGATACACAGAACCAACCTTAGTTTCCAGGAGAAGTTTGTGACCAGCTATCGGTTTATTTAGAATTACAAGTTGTGTCATGGCTTATCTAAAACTTCTTTCTTCCCTGACAACAGTTGGGGCACATCAGCATAGGACCAGCTGTTCTAGCCTGTCTGTCCCACTACATCCCAATACGTGTAATGTGGCAGGGATGGTGTCCAGTGTCTGAAGGAATCAGCTTCTCTTCAGACAGGTCTGGGTTGGTTTGGTCAAGGGAGTGGCATCCTTTCTCTTTTGCTCTAGCCATGCACCTTCTCAGTGTTTCTCTCAGGTTTAGTGCTTGAGGGCAGGTGTGAGTGACTGAGACAGAGTTCAGCTTCAGCATGCATGTGAACTGACTGGTTCCCTTGAGAGAGAACGCTGGTATCCGTATGTACAAGCCTGGCAATTGGTGGGTGTGCTGAAACCATACAAAGTGCAACAGCTACAGGCTCTGCCCTGGAACGATCCATGTGTAGTGCTGCATCTTTTGTGACCTGTTTACTGTGCTACTTTCTTGGCAGAATGTCTGACTTAGACCAGTGGGGACAGAGTGAGGTGCTGGCCTTCCTGCTGCGCTACAAACCTCGCAGTGAAGAAGAACTCTTCGACATCCTCAGCTTACTAGATGGGTCCCTCAAGAGCAGCAGCCCCAGTGTTGTGATGGCAGCCACCAAACTCTTTCTAGTGTTGGCTAAGGACTTCCCACAGGTACAGACAGATGTACTAGTTAGAGTGAAGGGGCCATTGCTGGCGGCCTGCACCTCCGAGAGCCGGGAGCTCTGCTTCACTGCCTTGTGTCATGTACGCCAGATCCTGAGAAGCCTGCCTGGCCACTTCAGCAGCCATTACAAGAAGTTTTTCTGTTCCTACTCGGAGCCCCATTACATTAAATGTCAGAAGATGGAAGTGCTGTGTGAGCTAGTGAACGATGAGAATGTGCAGCAGGTGCTGGAGGAGCTGAAGAGTTACTGCACTGATGTGTCAGCCGAGCTTGCCCAGGGGGCCATCTTTGCCATAGGTAAGAGCTCTGCTTCTGCTTCAGAAACAGCCGGGATTTCTCTCTGAAATCTCCCAAATAGGCCTTTGTCCACTGAAAAAAGCTTAGGCCAGCGACGAAAGAGCACTGTGTGTCAGAGCCGTCCTGATGTGCCACACCCCAGGCTGAGCTAGATCCCCAGAAATACAAATGCATTCCTGAGCCTGTGCTGAGCATTTCAGAATTGCTCTGCCTGGGCCAGGTGCTCCAGAAATGCTAAGTTGCTAGCAAGCCATTGGCTCCTGGCAGGGCTGGGCTGGACTGATGTGCACAAGAGGTGACTTTACCCACCCGCCCATCTTATTAGGGAGCATGAAAACATGGAATCATAATGAACCTGTGCGGTGGATGGGTGGGCTCTACATTTCTGGGCAGTGCTATGGGGGCAGAGTTAAGGTTGTTTGGGGTCCCTAATAATTGCATTTAAAATGTTTTTGTTTTTTAATTGTGAATGGATTCTTCCCTTAGGTGTACCAGGCTTTCTGTCATTGTGTGTATGCTGAGGGAACTAGAGCATTCTTCTAAGGATTTTTTGTTTTCATTTTTTTTGGCTGTAGTTAACGGTATCATAGAAGATTAGGTTTGGAAGGGACCTCAGGAGGTCATCTAGTACAACCCCCTGCTCAAAGCAGGACCAACCTGTAGATTGCTTCTCTGCCGTAATAGCAGGCTAAAAACTGTTTTCAGACAAGGGAGAATATCACTCTAACATGACTTTGTGGTGGATAGTGTAGGCACACCTGTCTGTTTCTCTGACCAAAGCTTGACTTGTTCCCCTTGGTGTTTCCTCAGGCAGCATTGCCAGGACGTACACAGAGCAGTGTGTGGGGATTCTAACGGAGCTCCTAGGGCTTAAGCAAGAACATATCACTTCAGGTAAGGATTTGCTGCTGGCTGAGTTCTCGGGTTTGCTTGCTTCACGCTTTCAGGAAATGGCCTCACCACCAGGACATCTAGCTTTGGTAGAGTTGTGTGGTTCTGGGCTGGGATTTGGGAAATCCCTCTCCAGGTGACCACAAGATGATCATTCGGTATGGCTTCTAACCTAGTTGGCATCTTCCTTGTGTGGACTCTATAACTTCTCCTATCTTAGCAATCTTCCTTGTGCTTAAGTGGGGTCTAGACACAGCTCCATCCACAATGTGATGTGGACTGAACCTGCTAGCTCAGGGAGTGAGGGACTTTACTGAGATATTTTAATGGCTCTTTTATAAAGGTCAAGTTGATTGAAAGTTCTGACCTTGAAGTTGTTTCCCACTGGCTGCTTTAGTCTGCCTCTTTTGTAATTTGTTACTGATGTAACTGACTCGGCTCTCTGGTTTTCCTGCTGCTTTCAGATTTAACATCATTCACCGTTTCTCTTGCTTCTTTTGAATAATTTTGCTCTACCTTTTATGGGCTTTCAGAATCACAGGTTTTTCTAGTCACCAAATGAATTAATTTTCAGAATGTATTTGCAAGTTTATAAGTTAGCAGCAGTTGCTAAAGAGTGTTTGATGAGACTCACTTTAAAACACTGTTGCTGTGAGACAGTCAGTCACTGCCTTCTCAAGGACAGGGGATGGCTGGGGGAGATTGCTTCACTGCAGCCAAAGAAGCAATCTTTGCCATTTAAACGTTTTATTTTGGATGGGGGAAGCAAAGGCTTTGCATTTACTATGGCAAACTCCAGTGCTGTGAGGCTTTGAAGAAAAGTGCTCCAAATAGCATGAATGAATGCAGCACTGACCTGGTTCACTCTGAATTGGCCAGACCTGATAGGTGATGAATTGTTTTCTTGGATGGTGATTTTAAAAAGCTGCTGTTAGATGCTGAGCATTCTGTTCCACTACAGCTGTGGTGCAGGCTTTCCGGGACCTGGTGTGGCTTTGTCCCCAGTGCACTGAGGCTGTGTGCCAGGCTCTGCCCAGCTGTGAGGAGGCCATGCAGGACAGTGAGGTAGGGAGGCTTCATGCAGTTAGCCGAATGGGGATCTGTCTCCTGTCATGTAGAACTGATAAACAGAGCCAGCTCTGCTTGGAGTGGCCAAACAAGTATTTGAAGGGTGTGAGCACCAAGGAGAGAGAGGAATCATTTGGGGTGGGATGAGGGAGTATGCCTTTGTTCAGTTACGTCCCATCCCTCCTAGTCAAATTCAGGCTGAATCTCAAGAGCATCTGAATGATGGGAGCTCCTCGGCTGTAGAAAAATGGGGTGCAGGGAAGCTCTGGCCTTTGAATCTGTGAGCACCTGCTGCTTGGCAGTTTAGAGCAGCACTGTTTGCAGGCCCCTCCTCAGTACAGTGATGTCAGCCAAGTTGTCTGTACATGTCCCCTTTTGGGCTAGGACAACAGAGATCCCACCGCTTCCCTTAACCCCAGATAACCATTGTAATTAGGGCAAATAGAAGTGTGGTCTGGGGAACTAGCCTGAGAGCTAGGACTCTAGAATTCTATTCCAGCTCTGACATGGAATCATGCTGTTGCCTGGGTATGTCCCATCACCTCTCTGCTGTTGTTCGCCGATCTGTAAAAGGGTATTACAATAGTTCTGCTTCACAGGACTGTTGTGAGGCTATTGGTTCATGCTGGTCCAATGCTCTGGAGAGGGAAAGTTCTGGGTGGTATTAAGTTCTGGTATTAAGTTCTGGGTGTTTCCGTGTTGGCTGATGTTACTATTTAAATATTGGGAGACTCTTGTCTTGAATACTCCTCTCTCCAATAAACAGTTCTGAGCTGAGCACCATCCTGGTGGGCTGCAGCCAGGGGTTCCCAGTCCACCTGATGCTCCGGTGGTGGTGATATTCTCCTCAGGGATACCCAGGGTTATGAGGCACCTCGCTAATTCCTGCCCTTAGCATGAGGGAGTCTTGTAAGTGCCTGCTGCCCCAGCCCCCGTAATACAAGCTCTGCCATCCAGGTATCTGCAGGCATCGCGCACTCTCTACAGGTTAGCAATAGGCATGTACCAAGCTTCTGGACTATCCAGCTCCTGTTCCGCTGAACATTCACAGAACTCGGCTTCACTTCTCCCGAAGGAACAGTACACACCAATTTAGACAAGATTTAACTCAGGATCCCCACTCCACTTAACATGCAGCACTTAGATTTATAGTGAAAACAATAACTTTATCGAAGAGCAGAGATTCAAATGACAGTAAATAAAAATATTAGAAACAGATGGTTACATGTAAAGGAAAATCACAGCATGATGTGCCTTTTAGAGCCAAAACTTAACTCAAGACATTCCATGTCTCCTACAGGATTGCTTAGTCCAAGTCCTTTTCTCCATGTTTTTAGCCAGAATGGCTGAGATCCCCTTTTCATAACCTCAAGCTTACTGACCACTTGTCTTCAGAGACTGAAGGATGCTGGGATGTTTCTGTGGAGCCCCTGATGTTCCAGACCAAACCTTTGATCTTTACCAGAAAATAGGTTTCTACCTCTCCCCCAGCTGTTCCTGTTAATTTCCTTCTGAAGTCTCTGCAAGCTCTTCTTCAGCATTTGATTTAGTATGTTAAACTTCTGTTGTAAGACCCTGGTCCACAATGGTCCACCAGGTCTCCCATCTCCTGTCTGGAGAAGTTTGTCTCAAGCCACAGTATCTTTGAGTGACCTGCCTTTACCTGCAAAACCTAGAGAACATAATTTTCAGCACATATACATAACTCATGCTTTCCTTACATACACCTTGCAATGATTATGGCCACCAGATGACCCCTTTTGGTGAACCCAGGGGATCCTTGTACTTCTATGTATCCCTGTGCCTTCTGCCAGTTGGTGTCAAAGGTCCTTGGTCACAGGTTGTACTAGGAGTGCAGTGTGGAGTGGCTTGGTTCTGAGCATCCAGTGGTGTTGTTTGACTCCCCAGGGCAAGCAAGCGCTGATCTGGCTCTTGGGAGTGCATGGGGAGAGAGTTCCCAATGCTCCCTATGTTTTGGAGGACTTTGTAGAGAATGTGAGATCGGAGACGTTTCCAGCAGTGAAGATGGAGTTGCTGACAGCTTTGGTCCGACTCTTCCTGTTTCGTCCTGCCGAATGCCAGGACATACTTGGGCGACTGCTCTATTACTGCATAGGTGAGTATGTCTTGCTGAGACTCTCATGCCTGCAGCCCTATGATAAATTTATGTCCGGGCACTTGCTGTATTACTGCATAGATGGGTGTGTCCCTGCTGGGGACTCTTGCACACACTGCAGTGACAGATGGAGAATTTTGTGGCAGAAACTCCTCAGCTCAAAGATCCAGACTCGTTTTAAAATAAGTTTTTGACATCCTCCTATGTGGATGCAAATGCAGAATCTAGCCCTCTTCCTGTCCGCTTCTTTGCCCTTGCCCCTGTTTACCATCTTGCTGGTGCTACTCCTGCTGCTGTTTGGCCCCTAGCTCTGCAAAGTGGTAGAGGAAATGGACAGCACTCAGGATCCAGGTGTGAGCCTGTTGGTATGTACCAGCGAAGGGTTGTTCATTGAGGTCTGATCTATGAATGCCAGCATGCCCTGAGTGAATGTGTGTGTGTTCATCTTTCCAGAGGAAGAGACTGATATGGTGGTACGGGACCGGGGCCTGTTCTACTATCGTCTCTTACAAGCTGGCGTGGAAGATGCGAAGCAGGTGCTGTGCAGCCCCAAGTCTGATCCCTCTTTAGGACTCCTGGAGGATCAGGCTGAGCGACCTGTGAACAAATGGGCTTCGGAGTTTAACACATTGGTGCCCATATATGGGAAAGCACGTTGGGCAGTTGTCACTGCTAACTGGGCAACGGAGCCGCGCTGCAGAGGTTTTCCCTGTGCTGCTCCCATGATTGCAGGAACAGGTAGTCACACGTTCAGCTAGAAAAATACTTTCCTTCATTGATAAATCTTCCTATGTTTGACCTTCTGGGAAGATCCCAGGTTTTAGCACTGAAACCTTGAGTATAAAAGGCTGTTATGGGGTCTGAGCCTTTCACTTAACATTTGGCTGTCCACAGTCTGCTCACCCTGGTGGAATATTGGAGGCATTACACTTCCTGGGTTTGTGTTGCTGTTAGGTCCATCAGACACTCTTGGTGATACTGTGGGCAGCATTCCCAATGCCATTTCTCACCCTATTCCATATTTGATTTCAGAGTCACTGATTTCAGAAGGGAATAAAGAAGTTCTCCAGGTTCATTCCGACTTGGCTGGCTTGACTTTAATCCCCAAGGCACACCTGACTGCGGAGCAGTTTGAGAAGACCTGGCTGAGTCTGGATGTGAACTGCCAGCAGGCTCTGCCCTGGCATGGAGCTGCTCACCCAGACACCATACAGACTGCGCTTCAGGTTGTCCACATCCAGACTATTGCTATGAGCAAAGCTGGTGCCCAGCCATGGAAGGCCTATCTCAGTGCCCAGGATGAGTCTGGCTGTCTCTTCCTAACAGAACTGCTGCTTGAGACCAGGAACTCAGAGATGCAGGTTTCAGTAAAGCAGAGTGAGGAGAGGACTGAAGCGCTGCAACACTTTATCTCAGTGTTAAGAACTGTAATGGGGACAGTCCAAGGGCTGAAATCCTGATTCCTCTAAGCCCTGCTTGGAGCAGGCTCACTCGGGGTGTAGGGAAGATCTTTTCTATGGCTCGGTGTGGTGTTTACTGAAATTAAATTGCTCTTCTTCTGAACTGTTTGTAAGACCCTTGAACAGCCCCTGATCTGCCTTAGAGCTGCCATTAGTGCCAGTGGGAATAGTGTGTGGCCCAGGGGCAGCATATGGTGTGAGTGTAGCTAGTTTCCTCCCATGCTGCATTATAACAGGTGCATGGGAAAGATTCAAAATCCATCAAGGTCTCGCAACTCCGAAGGCTGGGGGATGGATCATCGGTCTGATGCTTCTGATATGGTCACTGAAGCAGGAGCAACTCCAGTGCTAGTTAACATGAATAAAAGAGAGATTAAATATTGGCGTCAGATCTCTCTAGAGAGGACTGGGAGTGGAGTGAGCTGCTAGCCGAATAGGAATTGGGACTGTGAGTAGTACTTCTTCAGGACCAGAAACAAACAAACAAGTCGAGGTGGGCACAGCCCTGGTTTAGTTAGAATTATGTGTAACCAGTTAAAAGCGTTTTTGAGAATTTGAGCCTGGAGTTGCTTCTCTCATGTTAAGAGGTGCAGAGAGGGCAGAATAACTCCTTGGTTCTGTTTCTGGAAGAATTTTCCAGTGCTTGGTTCTCTTCTCAAAGTATTTAATCTCTCCATCGGTGAATGCAGTTCTGTGGGGAGCGTCCCTTCAGGGTTAGGAACTCTGCTTTAAAGGGATTTGAAGTGGGGGAGAGCACCCGTTTTCTAAAAAATCAGGATTTTTTATTTAAAAAACCCAAACGTGTATTCTAAGTGAAATACATCATTGCAGAGGAAGAATTTATCTCTGAATTCCCACCTCAGCTTTTAGGTTCTGTGGTGATGGAACTGTAGGAACACCCAAGATTGAGTGAGTTATCCCAAGGCCACAGTGGGCATGAATTAATACGGCACAGCCTGACTAGGTCACTAGGCTAGCTGACTCTTCACTGCTAATGCTAATCTTTGCACTGTTGCAGTTGACGTAGCTAACCTATATCTTTACAAGAGGAATATTTTGTTTTTGTTTTTTTAAACCAAGTTTTACCCAAACTTGTTGCTTTTTAAATAGGACTGTTATGTAAAGCTTCTTGTGCTTAGCAACACTCATCCCCTTTGCTCAGAAAATCCTGCAAGTGCTCTGTCCAGCAGTGTGGTGTATCATGTTCCTGGTTTTATTGCTGCAGCTTTAGTATTCTTTACATCCCCCTGCTTTTGTTCAGTTATTAATTCCCCACTAGATCCATGTGGGGCAGCTTGTCACAGGTATTTCTCACAGCCATGCATAGCCTTGTGTTTCAATATTTTTTCTTTTTCCCTCCACTTTTCTGGTTTTCCTTGTTTACTATTCCCATGTTTCTACCCAGGGTTGGGCATATTCTGCGTACTCTTTATTTTTTTAGATGTTTATCTCCGTGCATTTGTTATAATTGTCCTTGGCTACCTCACGGTCAGGCTTTTTTTTCTTAATCCTTTGCTTGTTTTTTGCTGTTTGTCTGATCTATTTGAGTAAAGCACCAAGTTACAATGATGCCCTAATTGCCCAGTGTGATTGTTGTTGGAATTGAATTAAGCATTCTCACCTGTTCAATTTATTGAAAACATGCATTTTTTTAAGCTCGAAAATAAGTTTCCTCCTCAGGTAGTTCTTACCCGTGAATTCCTTAGTTTGTGCTGGTGTCTCCTCTCAGAGGAGAAGAATAAAAATATACAGTTTCCAGAGCCTTTGCATGACTGTTGAGGAGTCTTAGACTATGACACCCTGTAAAAGCAGCTGTCTCCCAAGCAGCCCCTTGTGGCCTTGAGTGGCTCTCCAGTTCTGTCTTTAAGCTGTGTCTACACTGCACACTGCTGGCAGCAGCAAGTACTGTACACGTAGCTATGTGCCCTAGTGAAAACCAGGCTGTGTCCATGCTGCGGTGTGTAGCTACGCATGTCAATTAAAGGTGCTGGCAGCTAGCCTTCCTGCACTTCCAGAACCTCTCACTGTGGCATGAAAAGGCTCCAGCAGCAGGACACAACACTGCTAAAACTAACAGTGTAGCTGAGGGAGGCATTGCTCGGGTATGCAAAGAGCTGGGTAGGGTACATACTCCAGTGTTTGGACACTGCTGTTTATACCTGTGCTAGAGGGGCATGCAGTGTATATACTCGATGTGCTGCCATGTGGAGTGTGCAGTGGAGACAGACCCTTAGTGTTCTTCTTCAGGGCTCCGCAGTAAACTACATGCAGGCTTCTCTCTGTTCAGCCATGGCTCCTTAGGGGCTGGGCTTATTAACTTCAAAATCCCCAAATAAAGTTTATGAAGTTCAGCTCAACTGGCTGCTTTTAGTAGGCCACTCCCAACCCTTCCTGGAGTGTTTTTGTCTTTTCCGCTGTAGCCTGCACCAGGAGCCTCTTGCTCACTGCTGCTCTTACACTGTATGCCGCTGTTTCTTGTTCCCCTCTCTTGCTAGAGACCAGCTGTCCTCTATCATGTGCCACTGTGAAGTTGGGAAATGAGGCACTGGTGGGCTGAACCAACTTCCTCCTAAGGCATGTCTACATTGCCCCTTCCCCCCCCCCCCCAAAAAAAAACATGGCAGCAAGCCTCAGAGATCCCAGCAACTAACATGGGCTCATGCTACAGGGCTAAAGAGGGCGGTGTAGAAGTGCCCACTCAGGCTGGAGCCCCCACTTCTGGGTTTCAGAGCTCGGGCATCAGCGCAACTAGGAATGTCTACGTGACTAGCTGTTTTTAGCTCCCAGACAGCAGCGGCTGACCCAGTTTCTGAAACTTGCTGCAGTGGCTTTTTGTATGCAGTGTAGATGTACCCTCACTGTCCACCCTATGACTCTGAGTTAAGACCCACACCAGGTTAGACCTCCCACACTTAAGGAATGGCTTCTTCCCTCATTGCCTTAAAACCCCTCTTGTGCTGGTGAAGTGGCTGCTCTTGCTACCTTGGGAGCAGCAGCGCAGAATTTGCTGTGGAGTTCACTGACCATCTTTGTGGATTGGTTCTCTGCAGTAAGCAAGTGTTCGGCAGGTATGGTCACACAAGCAAAACCTCAGCTAAGGCTGCCTAATATAGCTGCAGTTGGGTTTAAGCATAGACTGTAGCCGGGTATCTCTTATCACCAGCTTGCAGGACCTTTCCTGTGTGAGCCAAGCTCACTCAGCCACACCTCTGGGTGATGGGAGCATATTTGCATTATGAAATTATCAGCAAAAACACCCTTATACCCTGTCAGCAACTCCTCATGTTTACACAGTTGCAGGTAACCTGGTTCCAATCCTTGTGTAGACGTGACCTTTGAGTCCTAGACTCATTCTAGGCAGGGTGTAGCTCTTGGTGAAGCAGGGACTTTGGAAAAACTTCATTCTGGACAGCTGTGTGTTTTATAGTAAATGGTTATTGTGAAACTTTGCCGCACACACGTGCAGGGGAGCAAGAGTGAGGGCTGAAATAGCCTGTCAGTGCTTTACCCTGCCCTGGGGAGGAGGAGTCTCCCTAAGGCACTTGCCCTTGAGAGGGTGTGACGCATGCTGAGCTGACCAGGAAGGAGGAAAGCTTTCAAAGGTTCTGTGCACAAACCTTACCCAGAAGAGGAACAGCTGCAGGACAGCTTGGCTTCTTTTTGAACTTCAGATAATCCAAGGGGAGACATATTAAAATGAAGAGCCCTAGGACTTTTGAGGAGCAAACAGAGTGCATTGTGGAGGCACTTCTCTCTGATCTCCTAGGAGAAGACGAAGGGTTTGCTCCCCGCAGTCTGGAGACAGACTGTTTTGCTGAGTCACAAGCAGGTAAAGTCACCTGGGACCAAATCTCTGGAGGGAGGCAGGAGGCTTTCTTGGCTGAAGGTTCTAAGTAAATGTCCTGTTGGGTGTTCCTGGAATGGATAGAGAGATGGGCTGCAGTTTGGGCTGGCAGGTCTCAAGCGAAGCAGGGTTGGCATGGGTCAGTATTTCCATGAGAGTCTCCAGGTGACTGCAAGGATTTGTGTTGCCCTTCCTTCTCAGTCCATGTTGAACCATTTGCCTGACGTGGGGCTATGGAGAATTATGCTATTGGAAAGGCCTCTTTCCAATGAGATACAGAATGGAGATCCTGACTACTTGTCACTGAAAAACCCAGGCTGCATCACAAACGTGCAGATTACATCTATTTGTAATAGCCTGTAGAGCACCTGGGATTCTTGGATTCAAGTTATAAATGCCAGTAACTTTTTCACTCGCCAAATCTCCATAAAAATAACTTCTTAATAGTGATGGGAAAAGTGTAACTGGTCCTGGTCCTTGTAACCAAAGAACTAATTATCATTAATGTATCGAGTACCAACACTGTACTTGGGGCTTAACGAATAAGGAAGGGTCTGGCCTCCATCCTGGGGAGTGTACAGTCTAGTTCAGACCCAGCCAAGAGACAATCAGACCCAGAGAATGGCTGAGAGTTGGTGCAAGTGGGAGGTGCTGCAAGCATCAAGCAGCATTTGTTTCTCAATGGTTTAATGGAAGCATGCTTGGAGGAGGGAGCTGAAGGAGGAAAGGGAAGTTTGGCCCAGAGGGAGTCTCCCATCTGCCTGTCCTCTGTGCTTAGCTCCCATTGGGCTAATGGGTCACGTACAAGTCTATTTCCATTGACTGGAGTATTGTGAAAACAGCCTGGTAAATAGCTGCAGCTCAAATTAGCTTTTCCTGAACCTGTGGAATCTAGTGTGGGGTTTAAACCAGAGTTCTAGAGGGGGTTGGGGGCTGCTAAATATTAAAATACCCAAATACTTGGAGTAATAAGAGAGCAACTTAGCAATGTAATAAGAAAGGGCAACTAGGACTTACCCAGCCTGGGCGGAGCAGCTAGCAACTGTGCTTGATAAAATTGCTCAACACTTCCGGTCTTCAGCGGCTTACAACTTCGCCAAAGTGTAACAATTTGGATTGAAATATTCAGTGCTGGGTATTTGCCTCAGCCTGAACTCTGTTTTGGAAAATGTCAAGAAAAAATAGTTATTTCTTAGAATGTGTTTAGGGAAACGTGTTTTGCCCATCTTAAATTTTTAAAACCTTTCTGCTGAGAAGCTCTAGCACCATCTTGCATTTGAACAGGAACTTGAAACTTGGGCAGAGGGCACATTTGTGTCAGGATTGTGCCTTTTACCATCCCTGTGGCAAAAGAGCCCAAATTGGCCAAATTGTTAAGCCTTTGAAAAATTGCAGTTTGCATGTTTATTAGAAACTAAATGGTATGATAGGTGAATTTGCTGAAGATTCTGCCTGTACTGAGCATATTTCAGCCTGGAAATGCAGGGGATAAGCATGACTTTTTCTGCACATGCTGCTCCCAGCTGATGGGGGCTGCTGAGATACTGGGCACCAAATCAGAGAATCTCTCATTTGTTCTCATTGGTCCCCCTGCTGGCTGCCAGGAAGCATGGAGGAGGAGGAAATAATAAATTGAGCATTGAGGACGTTGGTAGGAAGATGAGACTAGGGTCTGGAAAGGGTAGTGAACTGGAACCTGAACCCATGTGAGGTGGAGGGATTGAGACAAAGACTAGAGGGGGCAGAGAGGGTCAGGCTTGTGGATGGCCAGGGGCAAAGGCAGAAGACACACTGCCTCCAGAATCTAGATTTGAACCCAGAAGTTGTCTGTGTTCCTCTGCTGTCAACAAATAACTGTGTTAACCCCTTTGGCAAACTGTCTCGCCTATTGCTTGAACCTCATACCCAGCCTAGTTCTATTACCAGTTACTCTCTTAACTCAAGTGGTAGAGGTCTGTGCTGTGGATCTAAATATCTGAACCCGACTGACGACCCAAATCAGGCATCCGTATGAGTCCACATGATAAAAATTCTGGTTTTTAGTCTTTTGGATTTTGTTAATTAGGAACTATTAGGAAATACTCTGATAATATAATTAAAGGTCATCCCATAATGCATATGCACAAGGGGTCCAAATTAAGGTTGCATGGGGAATCTTCATCTGGCATTTCCTAACTTCTGTGTGTCTGACTTCATTCTTTTAACACAATTTTTTTCATGTAATATAAAATAATTAAAAAATAAGTTTAGATATGAAATAGGCATTCTCAGCCTCAATCACTTGACCTCCAGGTTGTACCCCCTTTCCCTGCTCTCTCTCTGCCATCTTAGCACGTGAGCCCTCTGCAGGAGCAGAAGCTTCAAGTAGCTTTGATTCGGTTATTATTGCCAGTCGTCTGCGGAGACTAGGAGATCAATATAACGAGGATCTGGAGCAGCCTGCCCAGCACATCATTGCTGCGGTGGCTAAGGGAAAGGTAATGCACAAGCACTCTGTTTAGCCCAGGGTCTACCCCTCTCCTGCAATATGCTGTAGAGCCCCAGCACATCCTTTCTTAACTGAAGTGCTATTATGTGAGAGGATGCTTTGTCTTGAGATGGGAGGGGCTGCTCTTGGAGGATGAGGGGCGGGAGGGGAATCAAGAAGGGGAGCTGTCTGAACAGCCCCAGCCTGTGTTAGCTGACCCGACATGAGTCTGGTCTGAGGTTGAAACTCATCCTGGCCCAGTTTCAATATGGATGCTCATGCACCTCTACCTTTAAACTCTTTGCAGTCCTAGTTAAATTGGAAACTGTCCCTCCTTTTCCCCCAGCACTGTTGTGTGAACTACAGTAGCACTGTACAAACACATGGTACACATAGTCTCTGCCCTGAAGATCTTACAGTCTGACTTATTTGTGCCAAGCACAGTGCACTGCCCAAGGGGGGGGTCACCTGCCTCAATCATAGAGCAGTGCAAGCCAGGCCTGGATAACCCTGTGGGGTTTGAACCAAGACTTATTTTGATGGTGGTATTTTATAAAGCCTCCCTTGGTGTTTCCAGGTGGAAAAATTTGGAGTCATGGTGGATTCTCTCAGCAAGAGTTGGAGCAGCCTGAATCCTGAGCTGGGCTACGAGAGAGCTTTTCTGGCAGTATCTGTGAAATTGTTAGCATACCTTTCCCGGAAAGTTCCAGCTGTGGCCCGTCAAATCCAGCTTGTGGAGCTGATTAATGGGAACCGTGAAGTGAGAGGATACATTGAGACCCGTGGTGGCTGGGTGAGTGCTCAAGAATCACTGAAATTCTTCTGTTGGTACTTGTGGCTCTGTTCCTTTGCCAGTCTGCGCTGGCTACAGTGTGACCCAGTGTTCTGAGGGCACCATTCATTGGCACATCAAAGGAGATGTCCTAACCCTGTCAGCCTAGCTGCTCAGCCCTGCAACATGCCATCCTGGGGCATGCCCTGGCATTGCTGGCCACTGACCCCAAAAACACCAGATTGTTCCCCCTTATAGTCCTATGTTTCAGGTGGTGGTGTCTCTGTATCTGAAGCACTGCTGTGTTAAACGTCTTGGTGAAATCCTGCCTTCACTGAAATCAATGGTATACTTCCTATTGACTTCAAAAGGATTTCACCACTGTCTCAGCACCCTGAGAGTCTAACATTTCTGCCCTAGATAAGTTCATAAGGAATAAAAGTTAATCATATGTTGCATTTTCTAGCTCCTATGGGCTTTACAGACACACTCTCACCCCCTTGCGGGGGTAGTGCTCCCCACTTCACTGCTGAAGAAACTGAGGCCTGGAAAGATGAAGTGACTTGACCCAGGCCAGAGGAAAGGTTGGCATGCAAGCTGGGAGTAGAATTGGAGAACTGGTTTCCCCATCCTGCACTTGGGCCACCTCTCTTACTGCTAGTTCCTTTAAACATTCTTTCTTTCAATTTTTTTAGGAGAACTTTGAAAACTGATGGAAAAGGCTACACTGCCTCCCAGGAAGTGAAATGGCAGCTTTCAATGACTTAAACTTAAACTAAACTTAAACTTAAACTTAAACTATTAAACTGTTTTCTGAAAATTGTTTTCCCAGCCATCAGTCTTTCTACTTCCCTCTGCCCTGAAGATCGATCCAGTCACTAATTGAGACACCTCAACACGTAGCTATTCTTCCACATCAGATGTGGCTCTCTTGTTCTTGCACTTATTCATTTATTTACAAATAATTTGTAGGATTGATTTTGTTTCCCTCCAACAAAGGCTGTAAATGCAACTTTTAAGTGTGAGGACTGACAGTGACACTTTTGTTCTGCCAGCTTTTGTCCTACCCTGTAACCCCGAAGGGAGAGGGAGCCAGAGATGGCTGCCTGGTATCATGCTGGGAAACAGAACAGCCGAGGAATTGAGTCCGAGGAAGCTAAAAAGGAGGCATTGTGAACAAGAATGCTATTTATGGCAGAGCCCACAGATGTGAGAACTGGTAGCATTGAACACTGTTGGCCATCCTACTTCTCTAGCGCTCTAAAGATTTAACAAATTTCTACAGTTAGGGGAATTGTCTTCTGTAGCTGGCCATGCTCACTGTGAAAGCCCGTTCAAACCTCCTTCTGCTACCTCTGAGTTGGTATTAACAGAGGCACTCATATACAATCCCTCAGGATCTATTGGTATATATGCTCTGCAGTAAAATCAGCTACACCAAATCTGTGCCTTAGCCTGTGCCACATTACACTTGGGTTTGCCAGAGTGACTCCATAAGGATTCAAGGTTTTACATGATCCTGCAGTTTGCGGAGAGCTCTTTGGGATGCTGCTGTTGAATCCGTTCATTATATGAGTAGCTCCGTGAAACAAGGCCTACATGCCATATAGGACTCTGTGGGAGAGCCAGCTCAACCTGGAATATCCCACCCCAAATCATCACTGGGGTGGTCATAGAGAGATGGTTCCACCCCACCAGCGGTCCCCTCAGGAGTCAGCTGCTGCTACTCAAGGGATCTGTAGGGAGTTGTTTGGAATTCCTCTGTTAACCCACTTCCAGACTCAGCTCTGACACTATATGAAATCAGTGGGTCAGTGATGTCTGGGCTGAGAAGCAGATGAGCACAGTGGCCCAACTTAATGTATTTTTAATAAAATGAGCAAATGAATCTGTATCTATGCAAACTATATGAATTTGATTGCATCCTTTCCCTCCCATCTTGTCACTTGTCTCATACTGTAAGTTGTTCAGGGCAGTGACCGTATCTCCTATTGTGTGTACAGTACAATCCTCTTTTGGGGTCTCTAACCTGGATCTGGGTCTTGTGGGCCCCTTGGAATGGAAATCTGACAGGGTATGAGCTGGCTTGAGGGAAAGTAGTTGTGCTGCTAGTTGATTTAATTAGGGGATTTGCCCTTACAGCCTCTCAAACAGAAGATGTCAATTTAAAAATCAGGTTCCAAACTAGTGTCTCTCTCTGTTACTAACGCACCCTAGATCACTGGAAGGGAAAGAATCTAAAAATCCAGTTTGTCATTCTTATGCACTTAATTTGCTATCTGCATTTCTCTCTACTTGGACAATGGCATCAGTTCCACTGGCATACAGTTAGCTTCTAGGCCAGGGGCTTAATGTGGCCATGTTCGGGTTTCAGACTCTGCAGGTCAGTATTTGTTTTAAAATGGTGGTTTTCCCTTAGAATTTTCACACATTTTTGTTGCTCTGCAGTTACATGAAGGATTGCTTTTACAAAATTTAAATTTGCCAGAAACCTCTCTTTTGGGGATTGAGAGGTTTGTTGCACTCAGAAAACCAGGCAAGAGTTCTGCAGAAGTACTCTGAACTGGATTTGTGACCAAAATCCAATAATTTTGCCATTTTGCTTGGTTTTTTGCGAGTCTGTAACTAACTCTGAAATCCCCCAAAGGCTTTGCTTTGCTGGCTGTCTGTCCAGGGACACTCAATCTGAGATTTTCACTACTGGTGCAGAATCTTTTGAGTGTCTAGGAAGTTTAGGGGGGTTTTCTCCTCGTATCTGATTCCCAGTTTGAAGTTTTCTCCTTTCTGCCACTGTAGACTCGCTCTGGGTGTTTGGGTCTTGTCAGCTGGAGAAGTTTCACTAGGAAGTTATGTAAGGTGGAGTAGTTTGGCATAGTGGATTTTTTTTTTTTTAAAAGGCTAATGGAGTTGGAGTCCCTTGACCCTGTCTCCTAGCAATGATGTCTGGTGGAGCAGGACTAGGTACTCTGGCCTGGATCTGGGGAAGCCTGGCTGGGAAGGATGGGCCCCAAATATATACCCAGGCATTATCTCTGTCTAGGAACCTTATGTAGGTTTCAGATTAATGTGATGAATGCACAAGCTAACTGAACCTGTTTTGTGTGCACAGCATCTGTCAAATGCATTTTTAGAACATAGAGTGCAGCTCACATGCAAAAGAGAGAGTTATAAATGTGACTGGAAACTGGATTTTGCATATTGTCTTTGTTGCTAGAACAATCTGTGTATTCAGAGTTCATCAGTACATTGCTTCCTGTATGCTGAATGGTGCACCGAGAAGTGTGGTCTCTTGGGTGACCCCGTGTGCTGGAGGTGTCCAGATGTTCTACTGATAACAGGTCCAGATGACTGCATCTTCCTGTGCCAGGGAGGAGTCAATATCGCATTGCTGATGATGGCCTAGAAATTAGACTTCACCAAAAACCATGCGAGTCTCGCTGACCTTCTCTTGATGGGATGATGGAGGGGGGCACTTCAAAGGTTCTGGGAACGAAGTCTTAAAAATAAAATAATTGTTTGTTTTAATCTAAAACTAAAGGATATTTTTATTGTACTGTGCTTTCTGATTGTGTTTGAACCCTGCATTCAAACCCACTCAGATCATCCCTGTATGAAACCCAGCAGGTGGTCAAGTAGTCTAGATGTCGCATAGCCACCCGCCCTTGTATACAGAAGATCAGCAGGATAAATATAGATGCATCATCCTGGCACATTAGGAGTTGAATCTTGTATAATGGAAAAATAATTTTCCTAGATTCCCCTGCAGGTTTCAGATTTGATTTATGCTCATGATTAATTTGGGCCTCTTAAATATTTCTTGAATGGGCATCTTTTTTAGTGAATAAGGGTATGGCTGGGTCAAGCTACAAGCAGGCAGCTCACTCTTAAAGAAGCATGACATTCTCATTTATCAAGGATTTGGGACAAATTTATAATCCATGGGTACCTTTGATTTTGTTAATACATTTTTACTGGTAGTTTTTTTATAATTCAAAGTATCCATATTTTAATCAAATATCTCCAGACTTATGGTACATAAAAGAAGAGGAAACAATTGGTAAGGTGTCATGATCATGACTTATCATAAGAGCAAAGTATCAGGTTTTTGCTAGCAAAGAGCTGTAACTCGCTACAGTATTAGTCTTAGGACTCAACTTCTGTTGGTATTTGGTTTTGTTTTTTAAACCTCACGCCAAAACCACATCAGAAAACAGTTCCACTGATATGAACAGAAATGTAAAGCAATTAAAATTTCACACTTAAAAAAAAATTTTTTTCAGAGAATAAATATACCATATGTTAAGACCTGGTAGGCCAAAGATTTACTGATTTGGAGAAAGTATATCAGAGCGCACACTACTGGCAATACCCAGAAGCGGTGTTCTAGGGAGAACTGCTAGCTTCCAGCAGTGCAGAAGCAGGGAAACTGCTTCTGTTCAGTAAATAAGCTTTTTTCCTTGATCATGGGTTTAAAAAGCTTCAGTAGAAATGGAAATTGTCTTTATAAATATTGTAAAATATTTACAGCAAATAAAATAAAATAAAATCAAAACCTACCTAGTCTTTTAAGTCACATTTGAGCATATATTAGTAAAATGCATATTAATATTTTAATACTGAGCTTTTATGTAGAATTATACACACAAGCATCTTTTGCATGACTGGTAGAGAATTGTTATTGTTAATTGTGCTATTGAACTGAATGAAAATTGTCTTTACAGTTAAGAGAAACTCACCACTTTTCCATGTCTTGTTGCTCTGAATGATAATTAAAGTTGCTACTAGAATAAGCAGGAACAGCCAGCGCAGAATAGCCCATGGAAATGGGATCCAACTACTAAAGCCAAAGAGGACAATAAATCATTCTGAGTAGCCACTGTGGAAATACTGGATCTGCAGGTAAAAGATGCTTTTAACAAACATTTAATACAACAAGCACAAGTTCGACTGGGGGAGATTTTTTCAAAAATGCTTACAGAATTTAGGAGCACAAGTCACGTTGTTACCATTTGTTTTTCAAATAGTGGTGCTGAATTCTGTTGTCCCATTTGTTGCCCTTATTTCTAAATGAAAAAAGACGGTTACTCACCTTTGTAACTGTTGTTCTTCGAGATGTGTTGCTCATATCCATTCCAATTAGGTGTGCGCGCGCCGCGTGCACGTTCGTCGGAAGATTTTTACCCTAGCAACACTTGGTGGGTCGGCTGGGTCGGCGCCTAGAGTGGCGCCGCCATGGCACCGGATAAATACCCCTGCCGACCCAACAGCCCTTCAGTTCCTTCTTGCTGGCTACTCCGACAGAGGGGAAGGGAGGGCGGGTTTGGAATGGATATGAGCAACACATCTCGAAGAACAACAGTTAAAAGGTGAGTAACCGTCTTTTCTTCTTCAAGTGCTTGCTCATATCGATTCCAATTAGCTGATTCCCAAGCCCTTACCTAGACGGTGAGGTCGGAGTCAGATGTTGCAGAATGCAGAACTGCTGAGCCAAAGGCTGCATCATCTCTGGACTGTTGAACCAGAGCGTAATGTGAGGCAAAGGTGTGGACGGAGGACCAGGTAGCTGCACGACATATCTCCTGGATGGGTACATGAGCCAGGAAGGTGGCAGATGAAGCCTGAGCCCTGGTAGAATGTGCGGTGAGGTGGCTCAAGGGGACATAAGCCAAGTCATAACAAGTACGGATGCACACCGTCACCCAAGATGAGATCCTCTGGGAGGAGACAGGTAGGCTCTTCATTCGGTCTGCCACCGCTATGAAGAGTTGGGGTGTTTTACGAAAGGGTTTCATCCGCTAGATATAAAACGCGACCATTCTACGAACGTCTAGGGAGTGCAACTGTTGTTCCCGTCTTGACGAGTGTGGCTTCAGGAAGAAGACGGGAAGGAAGATATCCTGGTTGATATGAAAGGCCGATACCACTTTAAGGAGGAAAGCCGGGTGTGGTCGCAACTGGACCTTGTCCTTGTGAAACACAGTATACAGTGGGTCCACTGTGAGAGCCCTAAGCTCGGAAACTCGTCTGGCCAATGTAATGGCTATGAGGAAAGCAGTCTTCGAGGACAGGTATAGTAGTGAGCAGGTTGCTAACAGCTCAAAAGGAGCAGACCTAAGTCTGGTTAGAACCAGGTTGAGGTCCCAGGTTGGGGCGGGATGGCATACTTGGGGGTATAGGTGGTCCAAGCCCTTGAGTAACCTAGAAACCATAGGGTGTGAGAACACGGAGCGGCCACTTTCCCCTGCGTGGAAGGTAGAGATGGCTGCCAAGTGCACCCTCAATGATGTTACTGCTAGGCCCTGTTGTTTGGGAGACCAGAGGTAGTCCAAGACAGCGGGGATCGAGACCTTGGTGGGAGTAACATTATGCGTTTCGCACCAGCAGGAGAAATACTTCCACTTGGCCAGATGTGTTGACCGAGTGGAAGGTTTCCTGCTACCCAGGAGTACTTGTTGTACTGAGGCAGAGCAACGTAACTCGGACTGGCTTAACCACGCAGCAGCCATGCTGTGAGGTGAAGGGACTGCAGGTCTGGGTGGTGAAGTCTGCCGTGGTCCTGAGTTATGAGGTCTGGGCGAAGAGGCAGGGTGACTGGGTTGGCTATCGACAAGTCGAGCAGCATGGTGTACCAGTGCTGCCTGAGCCACGCTGGAGCGATCATGATCAAGTGAGCTCTGTCCCTGTGGAGCTTTATCAGGACCCTGTGAACCAGCGGGAATGGTGGAAAGGCGTAAAGCAGTTGGCTGGTCCACGACATCAGGAAAGCGTCCAAGATTGAGCCCAGGGAGAGGCCTTGGAAGGAGCAGAACATCTGGCCTTTCCTGTTCTCGTGGGAAGCAAAGAGGTCTATATAGGGAAAGCCCCACTTCCGGAAAACAGAATGAATAATGTCCGGACAAATCGACCACTCGTGAGACAGGAAGGATCTGCTGAGTCGATCCGCCAGAGCGTTCCAAACTCCTGGGAGAAAAGACGCTACCAAGTCTATCGAGTGGGCTATACAGAAGTCCCAAAGCTGGATGGCTTCCTGACAAAGAGGGGAGGACCGTGTCCCTCTCTGCTTGTTTATGTAATACATGGCCATTGTGTCGTCTGTGAACACTGAGACACAACGGCCTTGCAAATGCTGTTGAAATGCCTGGCATGCCAGGCGGACTGCTCTCAGCTCTCGGACATTGATGTGCAAGGCCAGCTCCTGAGATGACTAAAGGCCTTGAGTGCGAAGATGGCCGAGGTGAGCACCCCAGCCGAGAGATGACACATCCGTCGTCAAGGACATAGAAGGCTGAGGTGGATGGAACGGCATCCCTGCACACACCAGGGAGAGTGTCAACCACCAGTTGAGGGAGCCTATTATGCTCAGGGGAATCGTGACTCTCATGTCTATGGTGTCTCTGCCCGGGTGGTATACCAAGGTGAGCCAAGATTGGAGGGGACGGAGGCGTAGCCTGGCGTGTTTGGTCACGAACATGCAGGCAGTCATGTGACCCAGGAGACCGAGACAAGTGCGAGCCGAAGTTGTCGGGAAGTTCTGTAGGCCTCGGATAATTTGTTACCATCACCTGAAACTGAGGCTGTGGTAAACAGGCTGTGGTGAGATTGGAGTCCAGGCTGGCCCCAATGAAGTCTATCCTCTGTGTGGGAACCAGAGTGGATTTCTCTGTATTGATCATCTGGCCTAGACTCATGAATAGGTCCTTGACGATGTCCACATAATGGGTGACTTGTGCCTCGGAGGTCCCTTGAATGAGCCATTCGTCGAGATACGGAAAAATGTGTATCCGGCAGCGGAGGAAGGTGGCAACTACAGCCATGCACTTTGTGAATACTCTTGGAGCCGTAGAGAGGCCGAACGGAAGGACCGTAAACTGGAAATGTTGATGGTTGGCTACAAACCGGAGGTATTGTCTGTGTGGAGGATAGATGGCGATGTGAAAACACACGTCCTTCATATCGAGGGCGGCATACCAGTCTCCGGGATCCAAGGATGGGATGATGGCCCCAGGGATACCATGCGGAACTTCAACTTTATCATGAACTTGTTTGAGTTCTCGCAGGTCTAGGATAGGTCTGAGACCTCCCTTCACCTTGGGGATTAGGAAATAGTGGGAGTAGAACCCCTTGCCCCTTTCGTTCTTTGGTACCTCCTCTATGGCTCCCATGGCAAGGAGCTTCCGCACCTCTTGTAAGAGGAGTTGCTTTTGAGAGGGGTCCCTGAAGAAGGATGAGGATGGGGGGTGGGGAGAGGAGGGCGAAATAAACTGGAGGTGGTACCCAAGTTCCACTGTGCGTAGGACCCAACGATCCAAAGTTAGCTGGGACCACGCAGGGAGGAAAAAGGAGAGGCGGCTGTAAAAGAGAGGGAAAGGATCCTGGAAAGTCACTGGTATGCCGTCCTCGGGCGAACATTCAAAAGTTTGGCTTTGCCCCCGTAGGTGGCTTGGAGGGGCCCTGATTTTGGCCCTCTTGGGGTCCTGACTGCTGTCTACGATCGTCTCGACCACGCCTTCTGCCAAAGTCCTGCCTCTGTCTAGGTGGAGGGTAAGGGCGGTGAGGCTGGGGGCGGAAAGGCCCGCGTTGAGTCACCGGCGTGTGCATGCCGAGAGAGTGCATAATGACCCTGTTGTCCTTCAGGCTTTGCAGCCTAGGGTCAGTCTTTTCAGAAAAGAGGCCTCGATCATCAAAGGGCAAGTCATGTATGGTATGCTGTAGTTTCGGCAGGAGGCCTGACACTTGAAGCCACGAAATGCGTCTCCTGGCAACTCCCGAGGCCAGAGTCCTGGCTGCAGAGTCTGCTGCATCCAGCGAGGCTTGGAGGGAAGTGCTCGCCACTTTCTTACCCTCCAAGAGGGCAGCAAACTCTTGACAGGAGTCTTGAGGGACTAACTCCGTGAACTTGCCCACCGCCGCCCAGGTGTTGTAGTTGTAGCGGCTAAGTAGGGCTTGCTGGTTTGCCACCCGGAGTTGGAGGGCCCCTGCAGAGTATACCTTATGGCCCAGTAAGTCCATGTGCCTAGCCTCCTTCGATTTTTGGAGCCGGAGCTTGCTGGCCATGATGTTCCCTCTCATTGACAGACTGTACGACAAGGGAGCAGGGAGGAAGATGGACGTATAGGTACTCATACCCCTTAGAGGGCACCATGTACTGGTGTTCAACTCCCCTGGCAGCGGGCGGAATAGAGGCTGGAGACTGCCAGATGGTATCAGCATTGGCCTGGATCGTCTGGATGAATGGTAAGGCCACTCTTGTGGGAGCGTCGGCCAACAGAATATCCACCACTGGGTCATCTATCTCCAGCACCTCCTCTACCTGGAGATTCATATTGAGTGCCACACGTCTCAGGAGGTCCTGATGGGCCTTCAGGTCAATTGGAGGAGGGCTCATGGAGGATGTCCCCGCCACCGCCTCGTCAGAGGAGGAGTAAGAGGAGAGGCCAGGGACAAGCGGGTCCTGTGTGGACTCTTGCTCTTGAACGACCTCCAGCTCCAGTGGAATCTGGGAGTTTGGTGGCCGAATAGGCGCTTCCTCCATACCAGTAGGAGGGGGGCGGCTGATAGTCGCCTCCGGCACCCGATGCTCCGATGGAGCAGAGCGAGATGGGACTGGAGGTACACCTTGGGCCTGGTGGTGCGTCCAAGGTGTCCAGAATGACCACTGATGGGGGGCCTTGATCTTGAGCCTGGTTCTTCTGGAAGATTCTGGCAGGCACATCAGAGTCACGGTCCTGTGCATAGGAACCATCCGCATGAGAGGACACCGATGCATGTCGGGATGGCCAAGGAGGGGCTGAAAACCCCTGGGAAGAGTCTCCCTCCGACTGATCTCGCTCTGTGCGGCACTGGGGATCGGTACCGGGAGCCATACCGGTACCAGGAACGAGATCAGGACCTACAACCGGAGCAGTGCCGGGAGGTCGACCGGGATCTCGAAGCTTGGCGTCTGGAGTGGCTATGAGTCTCACGGTGTCTGGAGCGGTGCCGAGAGTACCGGGCTGGCGAACGGGACGCTGATCGGTGCTGCAAGTGCGACCAGTGCCGAGAAGGGGATCGGTGCCAGGACCGGGATCAACGATGGGACTGAGAACGCCGGTGGGATCGCGATCATGAGCGGCGCCGCTCTGCGGTGCCGACAGAGGGTGGTCTCATCAAGGCCAGCTTGCCTACCGATTGTATGGCCCGCACCGGCAGTGCTGGGGGTTGAGGCAGGGCAGACTCTGTCATCGTGATCAGCTCCCTCGCCGTGGAAGATGTCTCCGGCGTGGAGGGAATAGTGAGCTCAACCGCGGCTCTGGCCGGGGAGCTTTCAGATACTGGACTCGATGGTCCTTCCGGGACTGGAATCGACGGTGCCAACGTTGTTGGTGCCGCAGCAGGTGTAGGTGCCGGGCAGTCCGATCTAGCCGGGTGCTCTGGCTGCGGTGCAGGTGGCACGGAAGCAGCATGAGTCTTATGTCTCTTCACCCATGGGGAGAGACAACGGTGCCGAGCAGACATCGGTGCCGAGAGGCCTTAGCAGTACCGGTGCGATCTGGTGCCGAAGAAGTGCTTCTGCCCGTGGATTGACCAGTGCTCGGTGCCGAGGGTGGAGGAGTAAGAGCTGCCTCCATCAGGAGCTGTTTGAGACGAAAGTCCCGCTCCTTTCTCGTCCTCGGCTTGAAGGCCTTGCAGATCCGGCACTTATCGGCAAGGTGGGATTCCCCAAGGCACTTAAGGCAGGAGTCGTGGGGATCTCCTGTTGGCATCGGCTTGTGACAGGCCGAGCACGGTTTGAAACCCGGTGAACCGGGCATGGGCCCAGCACCGGGTGCGGGGAAGGGGCTAATCCCCGAACCCCTCTTAACTATATACACTAACGATGTTATAAAAACGAATAAGAATTAATTGCAACTATAGAAATTTCAACTATATACACAAGAATAACGAGAGAACTACGAGTAGCTAGGGAAGTGGAGATCAGCTAAGCCGCGCTCCACTGTTCCAACGACCGACACGGGCAGTAAGAAGGAACTGAAGGGCCGTTGGGTCGGCAGAGGTATATATCCAGCACCATGGCAGCACCACTCTAGGGGGCGACTCAACCGACCCACCGACTGTTGCTAGAGTAAAAATCTTCCGACGAATGTGCACACGGCGCACGCACACTTAATTGGAATTGATACGAGCAAGCACTCAAAGAAGAACATGAGGATTTCCATAGTGGATCAGAACAATGGTCCATCTAGTCAGGTATCCTGACACCAGCCGAGGCAAGTGCCAGATGTCTCAGAGGAAAGTTTCAGGAAACTCAGTGAGACAATTATGGAATATCCTGCCCACCTGGAAATCTTTCTTTAACCCTGGGCAGTTCGGCAATCAGTCTGTGCCCTGAAGCATGATCCTCTATAACTTATTACAGTCCTTCCTTCCGTAACTGAAAGTTCTCAATGTCCATATAAGTGCTTGATCCTTTTTTAAGTCTTGTCAAGCTCTTGTCCTCTGTGACACTTTGGCGCAGTGCTCTGACATTTGGATCAAGTTGGTAATTCCATTCCCTATTAAATCTCTTCTTTACTGATTGTTCTTTCTATCATGTCTCTCTTTAATATTCCCAGTGTGCCAATTGGCATGGTACCTAGGCACAAATATTCCCACCACATTAGCTACAGTTTTAAATGTCGTTAGACAGAAATTTCCACTAGGATTTCTGAGAGAAACCCTATCTAATCAGAAACACATAGTTGTGATGACTGGTACCTACTCTTCTGTGCCAGGGTGGCTAGAGGAGTTGGGGCAAGGTGTCGAACAGCCTGTGAAGGGTGTTGAAGGCATCTCAACTGTAAACACTGGGGTGGTTCTTACACAGTTGTATGGTTCACCATCTGTAATAAAAATATACTATTGCTTGTATAGAAGCCAATGTATATCCACTTGGCATTCGACATTTCATTCTCTTCCCTCCACTACAAGGGGGGCAAAGAAAATAAGGTACGTTATGTTGAACAGTTCTCTATTTACATAGGAAAATTAAACCTTCCCGTCTGTTACTGCTCAGGAGCATTCTCTTTTAACTCAAGGGGCAAAGATGTGATATTTGTGGGAGCAAAATGTCTGACGTTCTGTTCCCCATGCCGCAGATGTGCTGGTATTGTTTGCGTGTGTACTAGGCATCTAAGGACGAGTACAATAGGCGATAAGAATGGGGAGACAATACTGCTGTATTTGTAGCTTGAGTCCTTTCTGCTTTGGGGAGGGTCCATATTTAGTTAGCATAACTTAGTGTGAGAGGAGTTTAACATGTATTGTACAGATTTTTTTTGCCTGTTAATCATTCCATGAAGCTAACACTGAAATAAAAAAATTACCTGTTAAATGTAACTGGTATGTGCAGTTTTCTTTTGCTGGGATCAGCACCTCTGCTCTCAACACCTGGGTGGATTTGTTTGCTCTGCGAGTTGCAGCTTGGCAGTAATAGTTCTGACTCTCCAGGAGGTCTCCACAGCGAAGCACCAGGTCGCTGCTGTGCACTAGTACGATATTGGTTGGAAAGCTCTTTCTGTACCATGTGTAGTAAACATTAGAGCCAGTGGCTGAATGACATCTGACAGTCACTGATCTCCCTAGGCAGGATTCACTGGCATGGTTGGTGAGAGTAATAAGGGGTGTGGAGAGAGGCTCTGAAATGGAACCAAATAGTTGTCCTGGTGAGATGAAATACACAGAAGGGTGTGAAACACTATTTGGATTACTCAATCAGACTTGACTGTAGATATCTTTGTCTAGTTCTAGGCTCTTTCCAAGGATTAGTCTCAAGAGGCTACATGGTTTCGCTGCTGAGTTTAGAAAGAGTGGGGAAGGCAGAGGCATTTACATACTATTGATCCTTGATCAGTGAGTTCACAGTACAAAAGCCTCCATGTGCCCCATCTCTGGGCTTAAAGCGCTTTCCTCACCACACCAGACTGAGATTAATCTCTGGACAAATATGTGCCAGCTTTGGCATACATATTTATCTAAAACTGAATAAAATGAGGATTAGCGAGACAAGGTGAGTGAGGTAATATCTTTTATGAGCAGAAGTTAGTCCAATAAGAGACAAGCTTTCAAGTCACACAGAGCTCCTCTTCAGGCCTGAAGAGCTCTGTGTGGTGTGAAAGCTTGTGTCTCACCAACAGAAGTTGGTCCAATAAAAGATATTACCTCACCTACCTTGTCTCCCTAGTATCCTGGGACTAACACTGCTACAGCCACACTGCGTAAAATGAGGATTGTGATACGGTTAAGGTTGAAATGATCACTAGATATGGGAAAGAATTTATCCTCAAGGCCTATTGATATCCTTCTGGATCAGGAATCATCTGTTCGGATAAGGTGAAGCTGCTGCTACATCATGAGTTCTGTGATTGAAGGGGATACCATGTATTTTTAAACCTCAGCCTTTCCTCTCATGACTAAGTGGTTAAGACCCTGGACTGGAACTGAAGACATCTGGGTTTAGTTCCTGGCTCCACCCTAGACTCAATGGGACCTGGGGCATGTCAGGTAGGTCTTGTCTATACGTATGGCAAAGCACACTACAGGGGTTTGAATTCTAAAGGGCACTAACTGGCCCAAGTAGATCCTACGGGTGCACACTAAAAGTTCTCTAGTGTGTCTTCGTGTCGTACTAGTGCTACGTGAATGCACACTAAGGAGCATTGCAATTCACACCTCTCTAGTGCACATTGCTGCACCATGTAGACCAGAGGTCGGCAGCCTTTCAGAAGTAGAGTGCCAAGTCTTCATTTATTCACTCTGATTTAAGGTTTTGCATGCCAATAATACATTTAAATGTTTTTATAAGGTCTTTCTATAAGTCTATAATATATAACTAAACTATTGTTGTATGTAAAGTAAATAAGGTTTTAAAAATGTTTTAAACTGGTGGCCAGGACCCAGGCAGTGAGAGTGCCACGGAAAATCAGCTTGCGTGCCGCAGGTTGCCTACCCCTGATGTAGACAAGCCTGTGCTCTATCTGTGTTTTGGTTCTCTCACTGCCAGAGGTGGGTGGGGTAACAGTACTCCCTTTCACTCTGTGTTGTCTATTTAGATTGTAAGTTCTTCAGGGCACAGGGATTGTCTCTTCCTGTGTATTTGTACAGTGTATAGCACAAAGAGGCTCTAATCTCAGATATCCTAGATACCACTGGAATACGAACAATAATAATGTTTCTGTATAACTGCAGAGTACCTCTTGCTATTGAGGTGCTGAGCCACACAGAGCAGCTCTGTTCTTGTTTCGATGTCATTGCGGCTGTGCTTTCATTAGTATTCTCACTTTTCTGGGTTTGCAACTGCAGCATTGTTCATTCCCATTTAACATCAAACATCCAGTAACTAAATCACTACAGGTATCCTGTTTTTTTTAAGTCATGTTATAAAACTAATGAATCTCATGAGACCTTACAATGTTTAAAGAATCTTTACCTTCAGTTACAGTGAGTTTCACTGCAGTCATCATATCTGCATATGGCCTTTCTATTCCACACCAATACATTCCTGAATCTTCTTCTACGAGCTGGTGCATCGTGACCAAAAAGTATCCTCTTCTGTTATCCAAGAGCACCACTCTTCCTTTATATTCACTCTTAACAAAATTCTCTGTGTCGCCTAAAACATCACAAGATGACCTAGATCCTCCATGACACCAGTACTTTCTGTTAAACATGTACTTCCTTCTGTCGTAGGAGCAGGTTATTGTAGTGCTCATTCCCTCCATAGCTGTCTTTTCCTGATCTGACGCGAGGAATAGTGCACACCAAACTGCAAGAGAAGCTGTTTGTTTTCCTCACAATGTTTCCATACAGTTTCAGAAAGTGAGCTTGTTCCATTTCAAGCATGTGCTCACTCTCTCTCATTCACTCTCTTGCTTCCGGCTATACTTTACAAAACTTTGGGTCAGACTTTTTGTCCTCACTCATACCTGTGCACCTCCCTTTGATGTCAATGGACCTAAATTCCACCCCTCAGCTGCAGCTGCCCATTGTGGAAAAGGCCAATGATATGAGGTCAATTTTCAGATTTCTAAAGCAGGGATATAATTGTCTGTCCATCCTATAGGATTTAACAGAGAATTAAATCTCTGTATACAAATCTATAAAGTCTTTTTTTTTTTTTTTGTTTAAATATGTAGCAAAATGATCTCATTCTGTAGGACTCTTCCATAAAAGCTATGTAGAGGGGGACTCCAATAGAATATTTACAGCTGTGGGAGCAGATAGCATTTGAATGCTATTCTTAAGAGTAAACACGTTATATAAAGTGCAGACACACTTCTCTCCCTATGGTTTGGTTTTATTAACAAATTAAATAACTCAGACTTCTGCTCAGCCATGGTTGCTGTTAGAGATCATACCAAAGAGTCAGACCTGCCTCCTGTATGTCTGAGGTGGAGTTGAGAAATCACAGGAGCAATAACGAATCAGCAGTAATTGGCAGCTTTAGGCAAGTATCTAACTCCACCTAACAGGCTGGCTCAATAGAAGAATGCTACTTCTCCTCCTCCTCCTCCCCCTTTGCCCCCCCACCAAATGTCTGCTGCCTAATTCACCTGTGCACTGAATGAGGCAGGGGACTTGTGGGAGAAATAATACGTATCGAGGGGGAGAGTCAATGTTGCACTAGGCAACCCTACCCTTGGCATTTTGCTCGTGCTTTTCTTTGGACCTTGGACATAGTTTTTGATGTAGCTTTTTTGTATTTAATTTAAAATGTATTTTGTAAGGTAACTTATTTTGTTCTTGTGAATAAAGATGCCAGAGTGCTAAGATGACAAGTTCTCACTTTGACACTTGTTCACATAGGAAATGGTCAAATTACAGGAAATTGACGGTGTTACTGTTTATCTTTTGATGTGTGTTTAAGTCATAAGAACTTAAGAACAGCCAGACTGTCAGACCAAAGGTCCAACTAGTCCAGTATCCTGTTTTCCAACAGTGGCCAATGTCAGGTTCCCCCAGAGGGAATGAACAGAACAGGTAATCATCAAGTGATCCATCCCCAGTTGCCCACTCCCAGCTTCTGGCAAACAGAGCCTAGGGCCACCATCCCTGCCCATCCTGGCTAATGGCCACTGATGGACCTATTCTACATGAACTTACCTAGCTCTTTTTTGAACCCTGTTATAGTCTTGGCCTTCACAACATCCTCTGGCACAGAGTTCCACAGATTGACCGTGCGTTGTGTGAAGAAATACTTCCTTTTGTTTTAAACCTGCTGCCTATTAATTTCATTTGGTGACCCCTAGTTCCTGTGTTTATAAGGAGGAGTCAATAACACTTCCTTATTTATTTGCCTTCTCCACAGAGTCTGTAATACCAGTCTTTTCTCTGTAACAGAAATGTCAGATAGTGAAGTCTTAGTCTGGACCATGCAAAGACCCATTTCTGAAGAGAGGTCTGTGCAGTCCAGACTATGCTATTAGGTTTTGCGTATTTTGCAGCTCTGAAAATTTTTCTGTTTTAAATGCGGTGTCCCGTTTTTTCAGTTAAGTATCCACAGTTCCCTTGACTTCTATTGAAGTTGCGAGTGCTCAGCCTGGACATGACAATATGAAAGATCATACATAGAGCACACTAAGTTGTTTATCAGTTAAGGTAGCTGCACATGTAACATACCTAACACACCCACCTCAAAAACAAATTAAAAGTTGTCATATAATGTTATATACTCAGAGATGTGTACATCAGCTCTAACACAGCTAGCATGCACCACAACACGTTGGGACCATGCGGGCATCCCCTGCAACAATTTCTCATCACGGCAAACAGAACAGACCCTCCCACCCATACTGGAGGCCTGGGGAATCACACTAGCTTATGGCTGCGTTAGGGGATGTTGGCAGGTCAGGGAAGAGTTGTTATCTACGATGTATGGTGGGTGTGCTGGCAGTCAGAGGGGTGTGGCTTGGGGATAGGAGAAGGTACGGACTATTAAATTACTATCACTTTCTGGCTTCTGAGGTGGTCTGCGAAGCTGCCTTACATAATCCACAATGTTCTGTTAATATATTAATTCCCAGGTATTTCTAGATATAGAAAGCATCTCTTCCATGGCTGTGGTTTATTTCACAAACAGCAGGGTCTTCATGAAAGTACCTAGATGGCACAAAAACTGTCAACTTTGTGAATTTCTTCTTACTGCTGAAATTTGGTAAATGTTGACTGAGAGACTGATGTTTCTCACCAAATTTCTTCATCAGATGTTTTGGGGAGCCAGGGGCCAGGAGAAGAGCAAGGGCCGTGGCTAGAGAACAGGTCAGCACACTCTCAGAGCTAACAGTTGTACATTTCAGCCATCTAGATACATTCATGAAGATCCTGTTCTTAAAGTAGCAGTTGCTTTGTTGAGGCTCCGCAACAAAGCACAACATGTTATCTATCTGTTACATAAATGTTGAGGTTCCCCTTTCAAATCCATCTCACCAGTTAATAGCCCTCATAATCACCACACACTGCCCTCTACCCATCTCAGGAATAAATCCATGGTTTCACATATGTGGCTCTGCAAGTACCTCAGTGGGAGAGTTTTACATGCTAATTTACATACAAGTTTTAAGTGCTGATGAATAGAGGAAAAGAATTACTCCTAATCCTAAACATTTCTTTGAATAAAACTACAGCCATGTACTAGTCAAGATTAACTTTTCTGCCAAGGTTTGTGTAGATTCACAATGCTATTAAAATGCACATTGACAAAAAATGAAACTGTCATAGACAAATTTCAGAAACATGCTATTAAAAATATATGGAAAGCAACCAAACAAACTACAGAGAAAATTCAAAGGTCCTAAAACTTAACCTATGTGAAATTTCACATCATACTGCAAACCTATAAGCAAGAAATGAATGTATATGCCCCATTTCAAGCCATTTACCCGCACTTGAGTAAAAAGTGACTGGCACCAGGGAAATTTACCTCAATTTGAAACAGTCTCTTTTTGCACTGGTGTGCCATGTGTTTTCACTAATGAAGCTACCTCAGTGCAAAACAACCCAGAGCAGAAAAGTCTTGAGTCTGCCCAGGTGTTCATATGAGATGTGTGATGATTCAACATGGAACTAAACATATGCACACACCTGTGAGCCATGGTTCTCAAAACACATTTTAGAAATCAGCTATGTTAAAGTATTTTTCTTACCTGTACATAAAGAAACCCAAAGTACAAAGCAGGTTCTCATCCTGAGTTGAGATCAGTTGCAAATTAGTCTGTACAGGAAATGTCCAGCTCTTAACTACAACTGTTTGTGAGTTCATTGTTCTTGTTGCCGCCCATTTACAAGAGACTGCTGCATTACCAGAAAGTCATGCCTTCTGATGTGGCTTTGAGAAAGCCTAACTCCAGAAAATTAGATGACCCCCTTCTGGAACAATTCCACCACTTCACAGAATTTGGATCAGTTAAACCACTGTTAGCCTTGTTAGATCACATCCAATCCATCCCTAAAGGCCAATGCAGGGTTGTTCCTACAGTATCTTGTATTATGTCCAAACTTACATGCCTCATGTAAGGAGGAGGTCCATTACTTCCCTTGGGCTAATCTTCCACAGTTTTATAGATAGACTTCATTGCTTTTCCTGTTCCTCATAGTAAATTTTCTGTTACAAAGATGACATCAAATGTCTTTTAAAGATGCTGCTTTTCAACCTGGTATTACCCTGCACTGAAGTAGCCCAGACACTGCTGTCTGCAGGGTGCAGAACCCAGCATTGCCCCTTCTCTAGACTACTCACATTCTTTTGTTAAAAGGCCACCTTGCTATTACAGCTGCTATTTTTGCTGTGCCTTTGTTTTCACTGAAATATCCAATCTGATTGTCAGTGTGCCTTCCATTGGAGAGAGCAGAATCTAAGGGCTCTGTGAGCTGATTTTGGCAAGTATTTTTCACCAAGAATGCTGGATTCTTGGATTGGTGAAATATGATAAGGTTTGAAGTAATGTTTCCAGTATTTTTAATCCAATTCTGGGTTGACCTCAGTGGCCTCACTCTATCTGACCTCTCGGCCATTTGATCCCACTCTGCAGTATCTGAATCCAGGCTTACAGAAGGGATAAAACAATAAGCTAGCTCCATGGCCCACCAAAACACAGCCTTCCTTCCTTTTGAGTGTTTTAAAAAAATGACGTTATGGACAAAAAAATGTAGCTAAGACATGCCAATAACAAATCACTGCTGGGTTTTATTCAGGTATCTGGGGAGTCATTCACTTGACCCACAGACTTCTTTCATCTTGTTTAAACGATTGTTTTTCCAAGGCTTGGAGCTTCGCTTATACAGCTTTATCTGAAGCAATATTAAAACACTTCCTTGGAATAAACAATCCTGGACTAATACTCCGTGTCCAAGATTCCATCCTGAGCATTTACTTATGGCTGAGTTATCTACTTCTATGTAGTCACTTATAGTGCTCTCATCCACAAATACCTCACTAAACCAACTGCTGCAAAGCTCTTTAATTACCAACAGAATTAAGCAAAGATGAGACATACTAAATAATTTTTGATGAGCACCTTAGAAATTCAGGATCCTTCACATTAAACCTACTCTGGGTGGGAGTTGGGAGGCTTAATTCATGTCTGTAAAGTGCTTTGAGAGCCTCAACTGAAAGCTGCTAGAGAAGAGTAAAACATTATCCTATTAAAATGCCTCAGATTTGCTCTTTGGAAATATGGGTAACTGCATATAGCTACACTGAACTCCAGCAGCTCTGTAAAGCGTGCAGTAGAGTTCTGATACACAGTGATGAGAGCTATATAAATATTTGTTTGGTTTGTTTGTTTGCTCTGGCATTTGAACTAGAGCTGGGAGCTGAGGAGCTCTTGAGCATTGCTGAACACTGGATGTTGGAAATCCAGACTGAGTGTGTGGTTTGGGCGTCTCTCTCTAATCAAGGGGTGTCATGCTGCCAAATGTTTTCTTGTGCCAAAGAGCCCCAATCACCCCCAGAAGCCAGCTTTGAAGAAACTGGCTCTGCTTCTCCATGTTCTAATCAGATCAGTTGCACATGTGTGATACAGCATTTATTGGGCCCAAAATTTACACGTCCCAGCCAAGAAACTGCTGGGGGCAGCATTCTACTGCAAAGAGGAACGGGAGTTACTGGCTTTTCAACCGTAAGTAGTTTGCTACAAATACAGGAGGAGAGCTGTTAGGTTTCTGTTTCGGCCAGACTATCCCTAATGGAATGGTGAACTAAAGATCCATTTTCTGGGATGGAAGCTCTGAGGACAGTCACTTAAACAGCCCACATTCCAGAACCTGCGCAGTCTCATAGTGAGTGGCCTCTGTGGACGTTTGTGTAACTTCTACACTCTAATACAAATCCTTGATCCTGAGGTGGCTTTCCAGAGTTCATCCCAGGCCATTTGAAAATGCAGTGACCTCTGAGCATTTCAGGATGTGCTGGAGGAGTCTGGACCTGAGGTGTGACTATTGTGTTGCAGAACCTGCACTCCTGGAGAGAGGGTTGTCAAGTCTTCCGCTCAGATGGCTCTGTATCAGCATTGGGAGATTTCCGGTGAGACTGAGAACTACAGATAATGCTGGTGAACGTGACCAATACTGCCCTGGTTTGCACAGCTGACGCAATTTCCTATTTTTCCATCTGCATTTTATGGCTGTTTGATCATAGAGTGGAGTTGACTTCAGAGAGGGATACTATGAAGTCTGATATTGAAGAAAACTGCATAGGTAAACTTAGACCACCTAGCTTCCTCTTTCCATAAAGAAATGAGCGCAGTAGTTCACGCTCTGAAAAGGCGGCACTAGGGCCCTGAGTTAAGAATCTTGTTTTTTTGTTTTTGACCACACGGGCTGTTACGTACTAATTTCCTTTAAGACTTGCAATGAAGTCAGTAAACCACAGCCTTCACCAGGCGCTCTCCATGCCGGTGCTTTCCGTTATGACATGCACTTGACATGTCCATCCTCTGCTTGGCCGGAGCAATCTCTCCCTGTCACGCAACATGGACCAAAGAGAGATTCTGCTGCAAAACCTGGACAGGGCCCAAAGCAGGAAACTGAACAGAGAGGAGTTTGCAAACGAGTTTTTGGTAAGTCATCTACAGGCACATTTCTGAGTCTAACCTAATTTTATGGGAAAACTCTCAATTGTTGAAGCAAATTCTGAACTGGGATGTAATGATTACTTGTAAGACTTATTGTTTTTCTACTAATTCTAGAACAAAAATGGATCTAGAAACAGTGTTAAAGAGAAAAGATCTGTTTAATAATTTCCATTCTAAGTGAAGCTGTGTTTAACAATTACCTGATTCGATGCTTCCTGTTTCCTAATTTGCAAACGCATTTGTAGGAATGTAGTTTAATTTTTGCTGCAGGGGGATTAGCTGCTTCATTCCTAATCCACAAGTGGGGCCATGTCTCTAAATATTTGAAAAAGCCATTTCCCTTCAGCCATCTATCTCAGAGAAAAGTGTGAACTGAAGTGGGTCAGAACTGAAATACCCACTGGGTACCTCAGATGACCACTCAATATGGTTCACACCAGCAACCCATCTTGCCATGTCAAAGAAAATCCTGACTAGGGATCTGATTGCAGAGAAATTCCCTGACAAATTCCCACAGGGACTGGTCCAGTCACTATTTCATATTGGCATTTGGGACCATTGTTAGAGCAGGAAAGAGGAAAAAAGTCATTAAACTGGAGGTGTTAAAGAAGGATATCCAGTCTCTGCATCACTAAGGTCCATACTGGCAACTTCTGAGGTCTTGGGCTGTACCAGTTTGCATGGAAACACGCATTTTATGCATATGCTGTAAGATTTGTTAATCTGTTATTGGATCAACTTCTATTGCTAACCAAAACAAGCTTTCAAGCTTCACGGAATTCTCCTTCAGCTCCGTAGAGCTCAAAAGCTTGTCTCTTTCACCAACAGAAGTTGGTTCAATAAAAGGTATTGCCTCACTCACCTTGTCTTTTGTGTCCTGGAACTAGCATGGCTAGAATAACATGGCAAGTAATATTAGTGGCATTTCTCTCTCCCCCTCCTTGAATAGAAGTTTCCTGTTGCTTCAGGTCACCAGCAGTAAAAGCTGCTATGGACCATCTTTGCCCTAATCTACATTTTAGGACCCTCTGGGATACATTTGGCCAGGGGGCTAGGCTCAAGGCTTCCTTGCAGAGTTACATAAGAATGGCCATATTGGGTCAGATCAATGGTCCTTCTAGCCAAGGATCTTGTCATCTTACAGTGGCCAAAGCCAGGTGCTTCAGAAGGAATGAACAGAACAGGTAATCATCAAGTGAACCATCCAATTGTCCACTCCCAGCTTTTGGCAAACAGAGCCTAGGGACACTTCAAAGCATGGTTTTGCATCCCAGCCCATCCTGGCTAATAGCCATTGATGGACCTATCATCCTTGAATATATTTAGCTCTTCTTTGAACTCTGTTATAGTCTTGGCCTTCACAACATTCTGTGGCAAAGAGTTCCACGGGTTGACTGTGCATTTTGTGAAGAAATACTTCTTTTTGTTTGTTTTAAACCTGCTGCCTATTAATTTCATTTGGTGACCCCTAGTTCTTGTGTTATGAGAAGTAATAACATTTCCTTATTTACTTTCTCCACACCAATCATAATATAATAGTTCTGTTTAATGCACCTATTTTCAAGGCCCCAGTCTTCATCAGCTGGGTGTGGGCTCATTGGTGTGGAGGGATCATCACATAAATCCAGAATCTTGTGTTTAACAATGATCCAATCCTAGGAATTTGCAGGAATTGTATTTGGGGATTTTCCTAGTTAGTTTCTTTTGGACATCCCAGCTGGAGATTGGCCTCCATAGTAGGCTCCATACTAACCCCACAGTTTGGGTTAGTCCCTGGTGCTCTAGGACAAAGAGTCCCCACTTTTATTGCTCAGCAAGACTTAGAAACCTCAGCAGGATGGTGATGCTGTTGTAGCCACAAGCCTTCAGCATCCCAGAGGCACTTGTATAACTAGTGACCTGAGTCCTCTTCCATCCTCCCAGGGGAAGGGAAGGAGGTTGTGCATGGCCAAGGCTGCTGGTGAGAAACCAGTCTGCTCAGGTGGCCTGCACATGAGCCAGCCCCCACTATGCCTTCCTAGAGAGGAGTCACTTCAAAGGCTTAGGAAAATGTCAGTTGCTCACTGATGATCTCCGTTCTCAGGTACCTCTGTCAGAGAACAGTGATTAATCTGAGTGCTGAGTACCTTGCAGTAACAGTCCAATTGTTCCATGGAAAAAAGCAATGTCACCGGTGGCTGACTTTCCCCACCCAGTCTCTAAAGCGTGTGCTTTATTGTGTGAGGGAGGATAAGGTGTCGGGGGTGTCAGGCCAGGATGAATGTGTGGGTCTCTGAGGAAAGTGGATTTGTAGCTTGTGCACTGCCTGCAAACTGCCAAAAATAGTAGGTAGGAAAATGTTTTCTCTGATGTTGGGAAAGGCTCTTCCCAAAGCCCAGAATGGTTCAGACAGCTGTTCTGTGTATTAAGATCCTTAGATGAAAACTGGTAAGGGCCAAACTTTCAAATCTGCTTGCCGTGCATGAGCCAGAAAAATAAGCCTGTGTCCATTATCCCTGCAAACACCCACTGTGTACAAACAGGTCCTTACACATGCAAATTGTGTAAGCGCTGGTGCCAATGGCAGTACTTGGTTTGTGCCTAGATGTTCCATTTGGGCAGCCTCATGTTGAGAAGCTTAACCCTTGCTATTTGCATTTGCAATGTCACAGACATCAGTCTGCCAAGTTGCCACATGTCAAGCTCTGTGGTGATAGAAGATGCAGACTAGAAACGAACCTGGCTTGGAGTTGTGGCTTAAAGTATTGGTCCCTCGATGCCAAGTGGCTCTAGTCCCCTTCATTAAAAACATGATCTGGAAGTGGGGGGCAGCACTAAAGGGGGTGCAACCCACAAAGTCCAGCCTTGGGTGCAATCTGCAGCAGGTTTGAGGGAGTTACAGATCTGGAATCCAGGGAGAACATCCTGCTGTTCCCCTGCACTTGGGCTTCCCCCTATGTTCCTGTTAATGTGGGGCTGATACATAAGAGTCCTGTGACTTCTGCAACTCTGTTACTGATTCATTCTACCCAAATAAATGACAGTGCTCCTGCTCCCTCTGATTGTAAAGCAATATGACAAGCGACAGCTGTTTCCTTAACTCATCAGATGTTTTAAAGTTAATGTTGACTCTAAAGTTAATTTAGTCTAAAATCTTCTGAATTTCCATGAACAGAATTATTCTCTTGTCAGGGCCTGTCTGCAGCCTCCACGCAGCATGTCCTTTTAATCTGTTTTGCGAGAGATGCTGGATGGCTTAGGGAATAGGCTACAGGTCTCTAAGTTACTGAGACCCCTCTTGGTAGTAATATTATCATTTGAAATGTAACATATAGCAGCATGCTGCTCCACTTCGAGTTGAGGGACGTTGTTCCGTTACCTTCAAGAGGCTTTGGATTAGGCTCGTAGTGAGTAAAGACACAGCCAAGATTCCCAAAAGTGACCGGTAATGTTGGGTGCGCAATTTAAGATGCCTTCACAGAGTACTTATCATCAGAGGACAAGTGCTCTGCACTTTCTGGAAATCAAGCCCCTATGAAATGTGTCAACTAGGGCACCCACAGACTGAATCTGACAAAGCCAGATGGGTGTTTGTGGTGAAGCAATACATAATAAGGTGATGTGGCTATGGGGGCCCCTGTACTGTGTGTAGATCTAGGGGTCTGGTGTTTTACTTACACTAGGGTTATGTGAATCAATTTATGAGGGACTGTAGGGAAAGGTGAGTTTTGAGGGAAGAAGGAAGCGTTATTTGCTGGCTGCTGTAAGTGTATGTGGCTAGTTGCTGTGGAGCTCCCTGAGGAAAGAATGAAGGGGGCAAACACTGTCATTCTGAATGCTGCCCTGAACTAAACTGTTAGGAGTGGGATTTGCTCCCTAAAGATCAGTCTGAAAAATAACTGCAAATAAAATTAATTATAACTCATTCCATAGTCCTCGTTCCAAAACCCCACATAGTAGATTTCTTTGTCACAAGACACTCCAAATCCAACCAAAATAAACGCCACAAGTGTGTATGAAAAAACTACAAAGTCACTCACAACTCCTCTCCAGGGAGTCCAGAACAACAGGACAAAGGGAAACAGGACCATAACAAGTAAGTCTGTAGAGTGGTCCTAGAAACCAGTCTCTTCCACACCAGCTCATTGCCTCCCTGTGCCTCGCTGCAGCTCTGTGCTAGCTTCACTCAGCCATAAGTCAAAGCACGATGGCAATTCCTCATGGCACCACAGGGCCTGTATATTTCCACCAGCAAGTGGACCTGCTAAGAAGGAATCCTTTCTCCTTTTATGGCTGGAGAGCTCTTTAAAACCCAGGTCTTGTAGGTGTGTGGTTGACTGAAGCACGGTGAATGAAAACTTCTTGGGAAGAGAGTTTTCTTCTACCTTTGGACTCTACTGTGTTCAACTGTTAGGCTCCCAAATCCTGTGGATGGGCTCTGCTTGAGAGTCCTGTGCAACCAGTGGGCTTCACAGCTTGAGGAAAACAATTGAGAGTGAGTTGCTGACTCGTTGTCTCAGGAGATTGGTCATGAGATACAGAAACTTTCACCTTCAAGTCTGTTTTCAAATCAAACCCAGTTTAGTAGTGATGGAAAGCTCTTACCATCTGATGGCTGCTCAGTGCCGTGAAATGAGTTGGGGTTTAAGTCTGCTTCCTAGTGGGCATGTGTCTGTGTCACTGAAATGACCACCATGACTGGCCTCTTCCTTGGCAGTCTCAGCAGAAGTGCCACAGAGGCCGGTTGTTCCTCCACGTCAGGCCTGAGACAGGCTGGTGCCATGTTTGCACAGCACGGTGTCTGCACAGTATTTACCCTGACCCCTGCATGTAAGCAGGGAACTTCAGCCTCCTGGGATGTCTGGCTGAGACTCTTGCTGCTGCTAACAGGCACGTAGACAACTTTTTTTTTTTATTTGGGGGATGGGGAAAGAACTAATAATTAAATAGTAACTGTTTGAAATATAGTTCTGTTTAATTATTTGTACCATGACTAATTCTGTCCACATTGATTAAAAGATAAATGGGGCTTATAGTAGAGCTGCCATACTGAGTCAGACCATGGTCCATCTTGCCAGTGTCCTGGCTCCAACAGTGGCCTTTACCAGAGTGTCGTAGGGCAGGTATGGAGTCATCCACCCCGTCTTTCATTTCTGGCTTCTGGCAGTCAGAGGTTTAAGGTCTCCCCAAGCATGGCGTTGTGTCCGACCATCTTGGCTAATACACATTGATGGACCTATCCTCCATGAACTTATCTAGTTTTTTTTTTTACCCAATTCTACTTTTGGCCACTACAACTTCCCATGGCAATGAGTTTCACAGGTTGTACATTGTGTGGAAAAGTACTTGCCTTTTTTTAAATTTAATTGTGCGATTCCTGGTTTTGTATTGTAGAACGGGTAAATAACACTTTCTCTAGTCCTTTCATAATGTTCCAAACACAGTGTTTCCTTTTATTACTGCAATCCCTAAATGTGGGCTACATTCCTCCAAACTCACAGTGGTGTGGGTGCAAGGACTACATTTACCTTGAAAATGTAACAGAATTGTGAGCTGATACTAGCTCTGACCTTGACCTTCTCCCTTGCACAACACACAGCAGAGAAAGTGGGATCGTGGAAGCCCTGCTTGCTGGGACTGTAGTCCTCATGGGCTGCACCTCCTTTATTAAACAGGAAGTGTGCTGCTATCCAGTTGATTGATGCAAATTAGTTGCCTCTCATGAGTTTCTGGCAAACTGCTGGGTGATCCCTCAACTGGAGGGCAAGTGCAGAGTTCTGCTCCGATAAACCTATGGGTTGAACTTATTAGTTTTTAGGAGAAAACTACCTTCCAAGTGCATCTTTCCCCTGGAGATGCCAGCTTCTCAGTGCTCCCTCACCAGACCACAGAGCTATTTTTGTCCAAGTGTCATAAGACCAGTGTGTTTGTTTTGTTTTTCCCCTAATGCCTGATTGGTTTAGCCACCCTTTCCACATCCTGTCGGAAAGCAGCCTCAGCTGGTAATTCAATGCATATTAGATGCAAAGAAAAGCCGTGCAGCTTCCCCCTGGCCCATCCAGCATGCGCCATTAACTGAAGCAGGACCTTTCTGACATGTTCCTTCTAAAGGGGAACATTAGCCCAAGTGACCTCGTACATTTAGCCCAAAGCTTTTTATTTGCTTTTCTTCATTTCCGAATCCCAGAGGTAACCACAGAGCTGCCTTGAAATGGGCTATAAGGGCATGAGAAAGCATCAGCTCTGTCAGACAGGATGGAGGCTCGTCACTCAAATCCTCTGGCAGGCATCCCTGCACTAGTCTCCCCAGACACTAGACTCTAGGGTCTGCCTGGGGCAGAAATGCCAGAACTAAGGCCAGCATGGAGCAGGCCTTAATTTCCTACAATCAATCCACAGCAACAAAAGATCTGCACAATAACACAACTCCAGGAGCAACAGGAAGGTGGGCACTAGACTCCAGGATTTCAAAGCACAGAGGTGTTGGGACCATCCCTCATTGTCTGGTTTGAGATTCAGCAGCTTTAATTCCTTGCCTGTCATACCACCGAGCTCAGCAGGCCAGATGTTACCATTAATAAATGGGGGCAGTAATAATTAAATGTTTAGTACTTTTAAAGGCCAGTGTGTAGTGAAGCAAAGGATGTGTTTCTAATGGCTCAGCCCAGTGAAATCACAAGTTCTTTTAGACTGCACCAGCAGGACTCCATATAACCTCTCTGGCATCAGGGAAAACAACCCACAATGCAGCAGCCTTACGCTACCAAAAAGAGACTGATTAGAGGTGTCTTGGAGCCATGTGTTTGTCTTTTTTAGAATCCCATTCAGCAGTACCTGCAATTGCTTTTCTTCAGTTCTTCTGGTTGCTCAGCTCAGTCTAATTCAGGTGGTACCACAAACCAGAGATTATTTGACAAAGGTGCTTCAGTTCTTAGCTACAGTGTGAGAAAAATGAATTGCTTATCATTTGTTGGAGAGAGCTTAATGTCACTATTGCCTGTTGTCTGCTTGGCATCTATGCTGAAAATTATAAGTTTAATATAATAACACGGCAGAAGTTTTGTGTTCCATATAAATATATAACTTTCTAAAGAGACACTTCAAAAGTCTGTGTCAGAGCCTCTAGCGTCCCCAGCTCAGTATGCAGACTTTCTGGTCTTCAGAACTCCTGGCTGCAAAATGGTTCTCGAGTGGCTACTGTTGCTCTGTTCATACTGAGGGCTTGGCTACACTCAACTCCAAGGGCTTTGAATTATGTGTGGTCGCAGCGCCAGCACTGGGAGAGAGCTCTCCCAGCGCTGCCTGTACTCCACCTCCCCGTGGGGATTAGCTTACAGCACTGGGAACCACGGTCCCAGCGCTGGGGTACTGTTTACACTGGCACTTTACAGCGCTGTAACTTGCTGCACTCGGGGGGGTGTTTTTTCACACCCCTGAGCGAGAAAGTTGCAGCACTGTAAAGTGCCAGTGTAGCCAAGGCCTCAGTGCCTCGAGAGAGGCCATTCAGGAAAGAATGAATCGTGCAGACTTTGCTTTGTGGTGGTGAGTCTGGCCCCCTAGGGACATGCTCTCTAGCACCATGCTGTCTGCAACACATTCACTTTAATCTATTCCATTGTTTTACCACAGAAGCTGAAAAGGCAATCAACAAAATACAGATCAGACAGAATATACCTGACTGCAGCATCTGAGCAACCAGAAAACATCAAGAAAAATCGATACAAGGACATCTTACCCTGTAGGTTGAAAATACCAAATTTGCAAGTTAGCCTTTTTTTCTTACCAGTTATTGTCATACTAGCTTCTCCCTCCTCCCCGGCCCAGTACATATGTGGATGTAGACATCAGTATGTAAGCCTAGCATGTATGGGCATGCATACGCCAAAGTAGGCTATGCAGCACACATCAGGACATGCATACATAGGCATATACTCTCCTATGCTCATCCGATAGACATACCTGTGCATATCTCCATGTGACCCTCCACAGACCAACTCTTAATATGCTTTGAATGCCATGATTCATATTTAAGATGTCACTTTTTAATATGTTAATGTATATACATAGTTGTGGGAATTTGTAGGTTATTCAATAGGAGGAAATATTTTTTCTTATTTATTAGCTAAGTTGTTACAGGGATAGCTCAGCGGTTTGAGCATTGGCCTACTAAACTCAGGGCTGTGAGTTCAATCCTTGAGTGGGCTGCTTAGGGAACTGGGGCAAAAATCAGTAGTTGGTCTGTTAGTGAAGGCAGGGGGCTGGACTCAATGACCTTTCTGGGTGCCTTCTAGTTCTGTGAGATAGGTATATCTCCATATATTTAATGTGCATGCTGTCCAAGTTCAGAGAAACCACATAAAGCAAGGCTTAGACAGAGATGTCTTGGGGGCACATTAATTTCAAGTAGGTTCTTCAGGGCAGAGACTGTCAAATGTCTACTACAATGGGCCTTGATTTAATTATGCTCTAGCTCAATTATAAGATATGGGCTTGATGCAGGAATCACAATAAGAAATTCTATTAATTATGCTAGGCAGAAGGTCAGACTAGATGATCGTAGTGGTCCCTTTTGGCCTTAAAATCTACAAAACTTGGACCCTCTAGGCTCTAATGTGATAGAATAAAAACAATAATTACTGCTTTCTCTCTCTCCTGCAGTTGATCACAGCAGAGTGGAGCTCTCCCTCATCACATCAGATAAAGATTCTCATTACATAAATGCCAACTTCATCAAGGTATTGCCTGGTTTGTAGTACATACTTTCAAGTGCATCACACTGAGCTGTGAAAAGGCAGCTCCCATGGCAGTGCTGCATGGAATGAGCAAATAGTGGCAGGCTGATATAGAATAAGTACATACATCCAGAGCTGTACCAGAGTCTGGAGGGAGCTCTGTCCTGTCCTCATTGGCTATGGGGTAGCTCACCATGGTGGGGGTGATAATGAAAGTGGGGGGAAATTAAGGAGACCTTTGAGAACCCTCCATGCCAACACCCCTTAAAATGTCCAGGAAGCCAGGCTTTGGCATATGAGAAGCGCATGATCTTGTGGAGGGGAGCAGTTTTCAGATTACAGCTCCAAGCTCAGAGCCCTGTGTCCCCATCAGCTTTATATTCCTTTGTGTGTACGTGTTCAATGGCGAGTGACTCTACACTGCCTGCCACTAGCAAAGGCCTCTGACACCACTGCTCAGACAGGAAGCTCTGCGCCCACATCACTGCTGAGACTCAGTTACATCAGTAGAATTTGAGCCGTCTGTGGCCAGCAAGAGATGGGGGCAAGTCACTATCTCATTCCACCACCCCTATAGCTTTGTTCAGTTTGTAAATGCCTCTCCCCTTGCTTTGGTTGAAGCAGAGACGTTTCCCTCCATCTGTGCCAAGGAATGTTGCCTAACCACGTTGTACAGGGCACAGACCATTATAAAGGATGCCAGACCAGAATATTAACAAGTAGAGATATGCCCAACTGCAAAACATAGACCAGATCAGTATTTTGAACATTTGTCACCAAGCTCCCCCCTAAAATAGAAAAAAATTGATGCTGTCTGGAAGTGAGGGGCAGGGGTTGTTCCAAACCCATCTCTCACTATCAATAGAGAAGGGTAGATTCTGCTAGTCAGCTGTTGACTGGACTGTCAGTCCAACCAGTGATACTGCAGGGGCTAAAACACACAGCTTTTCACAAAGCTAGACAAAAAGTTGAAGGAACTACAATTGTCCTAGTCATTAAAGCACTTTAGTCTTTTAATGTAAATGCAGTGCAGTTCTAAATTAGAGCTAGTTCTGTCTCTTTGGGTGCTTAGTGCCCATACAAATATTATATTAATATGCAATCTGAATTTCATTTTAGGGGGTATATGGGCCAAGGGCATATATAGCTACCCAGGGTCCTCTCTCCACCACTGTTCTTGACTTCTGGAGGATGATTTGGGAATATGAAGTCCTGGTAAGGTGCAGATCGGTGCTTTCTGTTATGTATTTTTACAGCTTTGCAATAAAGTCCATGTGTATTTGTGTTACTGGCTGGATAATGGGTATGTGCTGTTAGTGTTCCAGGATCACGAGCTGTGCACCATGCTCACTTCATTTTTCATGAGGGTCTTTATCAAAAACAGCATGATGGATTAGTATTGTCTCATGACAATCTGCCATGGGACAGCTTTGGCGCTGAAAGGTCTCTGGCACCCATGCTGTGAACAGTGCCCAAATTTTGCCTAGCTGAGAAGCATCAGAGCAAGAGGGCCATATGTGGCCCAAAATAATTTTTCTCACCACTGATAAATATCCCTGAATGCTACTTAACTATCCTATCTAATATCTGCCTTTCTCCCCTGATTAAGAGACATTCAGGCTTTATGTACTTTATTTTTACAGATTGTGGTTATGGCTTGCATGGAGTTTGAAATGGGGAAGGTGAGTAATGTGTCAGAGCATGGAGCTGGTGTCTTGGTGTCACCAAGGGAAGGAAGAATGTCCATTTCCATTGGGTTTCACAAAGAATTAGTTCATATTTAGAAATCAGTGAATAGTTCATATCTGGAAACTCCCAAATGCACACAATTTTGTTCAATCATCACCAAACTGGTTCTGAGAGTCAGATTAGCCTCTGCAAGAGAGAAAGGTCTCTGTAGACCACACACTGTGATGCTGTTGGCTCACTCCAGCAGCCAAGCAGGTGCTTGGATCATCAGAAAATGGTGCTGTCTCTCTGGAGAAACCGTCCTTTGGGACCCCCAAGGAAGAGGGAGACAAGAGTCAGCTCAGCAACAAAGCCAGGCATTTCGAAACCAATAACTGTCCATTGAGAAAGACAAGGCAGGAGACATGGCAGGCAGATGTAGAGACAAATAATCACAGACTCTTCCTGCTTTTTACAATAGAAAAAGTGTGAGCGGTACTGGGTTGAAGTGGGCGATTCACCACTCCAGTGTGGTCCTTTCACCATCACTTGTGTAAGTACATCAGCCTTTTCCATCCTGCCTAACAAGTGTTCCACAATCTGTGGAACCCTTTATGGAAACCAGTGCCATGTATCTGCAGAAAGTGACTAATACATTGCTTCTGCAGGAATTGGAGGAAAAGAAAAATGAATATGTGATTCGGACTCTAAAGGTGACACTGAACAAAGTAAGTAGGGAAATGGTCAGGCAGGAAGAGCATCCAACTGGCTTTACTGCACTTAATCTAATTAAATGGTACCATTGTTGACTTCAGGAGATACAGGATTTCTACAGTAAGCTTTGAAGGAGCTGCCAGTATTCCATAGTGATTATATACTAAGATCCAAGGTGTTGTTCTCTGGATAAGAAAAACATAGGGCTTGTCGACACTTTCAAATGCTGCAGCTGCACAGCTGTACCATTTCAGTGAAAACACTACAGTAGAACTTCAGGGTTACGGATACCAGAGTTATGAACTGACCAGTCAACCACACACCTCATTTGGAACAGGAAGTGCACTTAGGCAGCAGCAGCAACAAAAAAAAGTACAGTGTTAAACATAAACTACTTTTTAAAAAGGGGGGGGGGAGAAGCATTTTTCTTCTGTATAGTAAAGTTTCAAATCTGCATTAAGTCAATGTTCAGTTGTAAACTTTTAAAAGAACAACCATAACATTTTGTTCAGCATTACAAATGTTTCAGCGTTACAAACAATTTCCATTCCCAAGGTGTTCATAACTCCGAGGTTCTACTGTACTTACACAGAGGGTTTCTTCCATCAGCATAGGTACTCCACTTCCCTGATAACCAGGAGATGGGTCAAAGGGAGAATTCTACTATTGATCTAGTGCTTTCTATTCTGGGGTTTGGTCAGTTTAACTGCATCACTCAGGGATATGGGTTTTTCACATCCCTGAGCAACATAGTTATACCAACCTAATTTCCTAGCATAGACCAGGCCTTAGCCTCACTGTTTCCTCATTAGAAACTATTAGCCGGCAGTATAGAGAGTGTCATGTAAAATGAAAAGACCTAAAAGAACATTTATGTAGTGACAGACAGGTTATATTCCAGAAATATAGTGTAAATGAGTACTGGTGGAAGGTGTAACACATACTGACTTTTTTCATGCCTTTTTGATCTTGGAATGGCCACCTGTTTGTAGGCTCTGTACCGACATGTATATCTGAGATGTGGGGCTTTCTCCTCACATAAAACAGGCAGAATTCCTAGCCTTAGCTCCTCCTCTTTCTTCTCGTGTACAGGTAATTCGCATTATTTATCAGTTCCATTATAAAAACTGGCCAGACCATGATGTACCCTCCTCCATCAACCCCATCCTTGAGCTTATCTGGGAGATGCGCTGCTACCAGGCAGATGACAACATTCCCATCTGTATTCACTGCAGGTAAGGATGTTTTACTGGCAAGGGAAATGCTGTTGTTTAGCCTCAAGTGAATGGAACAGCTTCTTTCCTTCTGTTTAGGTGGGTGTTAAAAAGCCTGTCACTGTTTAAAGTCTTAGGTCAAATCCCCTGTCTGAGGAGAGCACGTTCTAAAGCCAGAAGCTGTATCTGAGCAAATTGGATGGCTGGATGTAGAAAAAAAAGCTGGCTACTTTGTTACATACCAAGAAAAATATAGTCAGTCCCCATGCATCAGCGGATCACATAGGGTCTATGGAAGGAATTTGTTCAAGTACAATGTGGGATTTTTCATCCTCAGCATTGTGTGGTGGATGCAGGGAGGGTACTGTTTTTGATGGACCAATGCTCTCTCACGATCTGGCAAATCTATATTCTTACCGCCAAGAGCAGAATAGCCGCCACATCTGTTTGCAGAGATTGGAATCCTGTGTGGAAGTGACTGCTCTGCAGCGTGCTCTGGAAGTTGGTAAGGCACTAGAGGTGCTGCTTCTAGAGTAACATGGCTGAAATGAACAGGGCAATGCTCTGGTATCAGCAGCCAGCTCCCTCCTTAAGGCATCACTGGAGGCCAGCTCAGGGATGGAACTGATGGGATATATGATATGATATGATGATTGATTGGGCTGCTTTTGGTCAGAAAATACAGTGCATGGGCTTAGGCAACGTGGACTTGGAGTTGCATCAGTTGCAGAATAACAATATTGATCCATGAATAAAAACACAGAAGGAAGCGAGATTAATGTGAAGTAATAAGTGAAGGCAAAACCCCTCCTCAAATCTCAGGGCTCCGATTTTCATTTCAGTGCTGGTTGTGGGAGAACAGGAGTTATTTGTGCCATTGACTATACCTGGAAGCTGCTGAAGGATGGGGTGAGTATCTCAGCAGTGCCTGGGATCAGTCTTTTTGTTTTCCTGTATGCCTACCCAGTGCTTGCTTTTTACCCTGGGCTCTTTTGCCCCTCAAAGTGCCTGTGTCTGGCTCAGTCTTTTTTGAACCATATTCCCAATGATAGCAAATTCTCTTGCTGCCTTTGAGTATATTTCACATCCTAATTTTCTCATAAAATCCCTCCGGACCACAGTGGTGCTGGAACAATTTTTATTGTGGGGGTGCTGAATGCAGAAACCATGTATTTGGGTTGCTATTACTATTTCAAGCCAGGGGGTGTGGCAGCACCCCTAGTTCCAGCACCTATGCTGGCCCAACTCTTTGAAGGCAGTGTCAGATGAGTTTAATAAACTCCATGCCCTGTTTCATGTCCTAATTTCATCCTGTCTCTTCCTCCTTCATACTGTTTACTGTTCCTCCCAGGCTTGTGTTCTCTCCACGTGCTGATATGAACCACTCCTCAGGCCTTAAAACAACCTAAGACATAAAGAGCCAATAAAAGCCTCTTTCCTGTTGCTACCCTCCTATTTGAACTGCAGGTCAGTGCTTTACCAGAGCTCTGACATCAGTCGTTAAACTGGCTTTTTGCCTACAATCCTGTTCCTGGCTGCAGTCCTGATCTTCTGTCCTTTAGTGTAAGAAATTCAGGTTTCTAAAACTAGATTATTCTTTTACTTCATTGTTTTTAAAGAGAAGTAATTCCTGGATGAATGCCTGTCTCAACACAGGCATTTTCTGCATCATGGTCACACTAAAATCCATCTAGATCACAGTTCAGAGCAGGTTGCCATAAATTCAGCTTCTCTTTGCACTCCATGGAACTTATATTTGTCTCTCATGCTGTTGTCAGAGAAGGGGATGCCTCCTAATGAGTAGAAGATGGGAGGGGATATATGAGGAGGGAAATGATTCATCAACAAAGAAGAAATCACAAGTAATAAAGATTTCTTGTAACAATGGGCCTGAAGTTTGGATCCAGGTCTGAACTGCATCACCATTTGGGAGTGGTTTTGGTTCAGGCCCATTTCTAATTTCTCATGATCTCTCTTTTATAAGATTGTTCCAGAGAACTTCAGTATTTTTAGTCTGGTCCAGGAAATGCGCACACAAAGGCCATCAATAGTGCAAACCAAGGTATGTTCAGAAAGCTCCAAGCAGGTCATAGCTACTAAATGCTTGCTATAAAACCAGACCCGTAACTTCTCTTCAGGGTTTGCAAGAACCAAACTTACATTGCTACACTGTGGGTAAGCCTCTGTGTGCAGCAGGCATGTTGCTTTGTACTCTGTAAGACTCTTTCCCAAAAGAAGCTTATCAGGAGAAATCAAATGAGTACATGATGATGAAGCTTACAACTTGTGATTGTCTATGCTGAAACAAGTTACTGTCCAGTAAGCGAAGCTGGCTTCAACTGGTATGTATTGGAGAGGAAGCTCAGCACCCAACGTTTGTTCAGTTGACATTAACTCATACCCATACCTTGACCATACTCAAATCTAACCCAAGGACTGGAATTTCCAGCACTGTAAGAGCTAATATGTTGCATGGTTCAGATGAATTGGCTGCTGTCTGAAGTGGATGTGAGTAATGGGGATATTTGCATCTCCTGTGTTTCTTCTGTTTTCTATTTAGGAACAGTATGAGTTGGTCTACGATGCTGTGATCGAACTCTTTAAAAGACAGATTGAAGTGCTCACAGTCCAGTCAGACTCTGCTGCCACAGAGGTAAGATTTTTCCCCCAATGCATACTACCTTTAGCTGTCCTCTTATGGCTGATATGTGTTAGCTCAGATTCAAACTCCTCCAAGCCCTGCTGAAATGGGAAGTGATTTGCAATAAAGTATTGCAGTTGCTGCTCTTGTATATTTAATGGTTATATTATGGTTGCACAAAGGGGCTCCAATCTACGTAGGTGCATGTATGGTCCCCAGAACTGTAGTATGAGAGCACCACATGCACATTATTGCATTCATCCTAACTAACCCTCTACAAGGGCAAAAAGATTACAGTCATACAGGGAGTTTATGGCAGAGGCAGAGATTGAACCCAAATCTCCTGAATCCCAATCAAGTGCCCTGACCACAAGCCCAGCCTTCCCCTTCATTATGCAATCCCTGTTACAGTAGTAAGATGCAGAGGAGGGTTCCGCTTGCTTTTTTGTGTGTAATTGTTTATTATAATGAATAAATAAAGTATTGACTTTCCCCAAACTGTCAACCTCGACTGGCTGATTGCTAGTAGGCATCCCAGCAGAGCTGGATCTTGAGGAGGGATCAGAAGGAGCAGAGCATAGTGTCTTTATGTGCAGAGCATCACAGATGAAAGTTTCAGAACATTCATTGGATAGGTTGGTGGTCAAACTGGCAGCATTGGCCAAATGGGAGTGGATGATGCGATAAGAGGCAAAAGCTAGTATTAACATGTTGCCTTGAGAGATGCCATACAGGCAGCAGCAGCTGTCAATCCAGGGTTGGGCCCTGCACCTCTTTTATTCATCTCCAATAGCTTTGACTAGAATCTAACAATATAAAAGAGATCCCAAATTCCCCTGAGAACAATCTACTCTAGGAGAACAAAACACAAATCAAAGACATTGCTACAAAAGGTTCTGGTCCCAACAAAGTAGATAGGAGCTGCAGTAGGTAATGCCCATTACAGCTAACTCCTCAAAGAAGAGAGGCTAAAATGTACAGTGAAAAAATACATGTAAATTCCTCAGCCACATCTTTTCAAGCTCTGTGGAGTGGAGTCTAGTTCTGATGGAGGATGAAGTGTCTGAGTCTGAAACTGTGTGGTCAAGTCATATTTGAGTTGTAACATCCCAAACAGAGTTAACACTTCTTAATTCTGACCTTTCTTTGTTATAATTGCTCAGAGCCCCCCACGTCAAACATGGCTTGTCTGGCTGTCTGCAAACTTTCTGAAACAAATGCATTTCTAAACGGACGCAGACTGAGAAACTTCAGTTAAAAGGGGGTGGAAATAGGACTTACAATGAAAAACATTTGGCATTGTTAGCAAAGGTCTTAAGACTGACTCCACAATAATGTCTAACTTTCAAACGGAACCCTTTAAAATATGTACCTGAGTTTGACATGCTGTAATAAGTTGGTATTTGCTGAGACTTCTCAGCCAGACTTGGTTGAGCAGATTGTGGGAGTCAGCTTCCTTCTCTTGTGCTGTGGACAGTCACATGGTTAGGTGCAGATGTGAGGCCAGGTTGAGATAGAAAGCAGAGAAACACTTGAGTCCGGATGTGGTTTTATAGCTCTTGGCCAAACCTTCTCGGCTGCAGAGACCTGGCTGTCCTTTGAAAACGCTTTACCAAAAGAGGGGATGAGTGCACAACTAAAGTGTCAAAAGCAAAACCAACTTCCACGTAGCCAGATAGCATGTGAGTCCTAGAAGCACAGCCAGCTACACAGACATTGCAAACTTTTTGGGGAAGAGTTTTGATTCTTGTAAAAATGTATGCAATGCATCTTCCAATAAGACAGTGTCTGTTTCTGCTGTTCCTGCATTTCCATCTCCAAACAATCAATGGTAGGCAGAGGTAGTTGGCAGAGCCAATCACCAGGAATAACAAAGTGAATAACAAACCTTGTGTATTGCCTGCATGCTTTCCTGACAGTCTTGCTGCAATACGAGTACTAATTTTCTCTTTCAATAGATTCAGACAAACCATCCAAGACTCCAGCCACTTCTGAGTCCACTGGAAGAAACTTATTCTCTGACACTACCAAGCTGGTAAGGGCAAGTCTAATCTAGACACACATGGTGCAAATGCCATGTGTCAGTGACTTCCAATTTCAGGAGGAAATAACATCATGTAATAGCTGGAGATGTGGTGGTTCTTCTAGCACTTGGATCCTGTGTGTGTCTATAAAGAGTAGTCATAATGAGTGCACACAAAACACTGAAACAAAAATAGACACTTTTTTAGGAAGACACAGACATGGTAATTGCCTACAAAAATTCAGGTACCAAATGTCCATTTTATATGGGTCTCTTTTTCAATATATTTTAGAAGGAAGATTGATTTTGATTTGCATCTTCTGTTTTGATCAGGAAACATTTATTTTGCTGTTTGGTAAAATTCACCCATGCAGAGAGGCCACCACAGGCTTATTCACTGCTTAAGCCCTCAAAGTAGGGCTCAGTCATGACTTCATTGGTCCAAAAGCATTGTGTAGGCTCACTGCACAGGATGAGCTTCCTCCTAAAAACATGGCAAAGACTGCTGGGGACTTGCTCTTGAATGCACATGGGGGTTAGAACACTGTGGAGCTCTGCTTATATAGTAATGGGGATTTCTGAGCAGTAAATAGTTCTGCTCTCATATAATTGTACTTTATTGCAGTTCAGCGCGAGAGGAACAGGAGCTACATCAAAGTTCTGATCACATGGCACAAGGGGAAATATCACTGACTGATGCGTCGAGCTGTAGGCCCTCAACAGTACATGACAACTATGGGCACAGTGTTCCTCCCATTAGACAAGCCCTTTCTTCTGGGGCCTTGAACTTCAGCAGCAGCAAGAATGCAGGTGCCGCTGTGAAATGGGACACTCTGCTGTCTGGGGAACCACTCCAGAAACATCACAGCTTAGACCTGAGCAGCATTTTTTCTGATGAGCTTCCTCTGAACATGAACTCTACAGCTGCATGTAGGAGAAACCCTAATGTCAAGGCCCCATTAATACAAACCAAATCAACTCCTTTTGAGTTAGTGCAGCAGAGAGACACCCAGGGACTGGATGGAGGGGATGCAGTATCCTCTTTGGGCCCCTGGCTACCAAACTCCTGCAGTTCTGTGGGCTTTGAGGTTAAGAAGCAGGCTGACTTTTCTTCTGTTGAACTGAACCATTCAAGCAGACTAGTAGACGCTCGCCCACGACACACGAGCAGTGGCCTACATCCTTCCCCATATTGTTGTTCGGCGGAAGACCCTTACTTTTCTTCGCTCTCTTCAAATGATCCAGGATCCCCGATGTTTATTGACTACTTTTCAGAGCTGTATGAAACAGTTTCCCTTTCTTTCTGTGCTGCAACTTCTACAATCCAGCCCTTGGATTCTACTATGGCCAGTCCTCCAGTGTCAACTCCTCTGTCCCAGCATGTTCACTCATTGGATGGCAGGCAGGCATCCTCGCAGAGTAAGCTGTGTGGCTATGTTGCCAGCTGAGCTCACTTATTCTGGGATCTTACCATTTTGAAATTCACATAGGATTTTCCTGCAGCCTGTTCTGTTTCCGAATCCAGCACTCCCACTCAGTTGGACAAGGAACTCAAATGTTCCTTCTGACTTCAGTAGAAACCACAACCACAGAGTGGAGGGCAGAACTGGGCTTCAAACTGTTGATTTTGCCTCAGTGTTCCATAGAAATTGCCATAATTTTCTGGGGTAGCATGACCATCAGAATCCTGCTATTACTTCTGCTCTATCCTACCACGTCACCTCAGGCTGTAACCTCGGTAGATATAAGATAACCAAGGTTGGGTTTGGCTAATACTTGGATTGGATCACTCCACAGAAAACCAAGGGAACTGTAGGAAGTGGTTTTAGGGACTCCACTAAGGATACCTTCCCTAAGTTATTTAAAGATTCCATAGCTCTTTCTGAAAGAGTCCTGGATTGGAACCCTGGGGGAAATACTGGCTCTATTGTAGTCAGCGGCAAAACTCCCACAGAGATAAATAGGGCCAGGATTTCACTCCTGGTGTCCTGGCTGAACTTAAGCCTGCAAAGTTACATTCTGCACACATAAAGTTTACTACATTGGGAATAGGATTGTTCTCTTCATGTCCAAGTCAATGGTATCAGTGCAATATTTGTCAGTTACTTTGGAATTGCTGTAGGTGTGGTGTAAAAACTAAAACCATCTTTGCTCCATTCAGGCTCTTTAGGACCCAAATGTCAAAAGTGCTCTGAGGTCCCTCCATCATTGGAAATTCTCCATCTTTCTGTGGGATTTCAGACCCCTAATCCCTGACTGAAGGTGTTATCCTGGAGTTTAGGTTGGAGTAGCTACCAACAGAACTGCCACCTAGTAGTAACAATGTTAATTTTAAGTTTATGCAGGTTAACATGCATAGGAACTGATCCTGCTCCACAATGGATTTTCTGCTGCTGACACAGGTGGAAGCACGCACACAGTTTTATAATTATCTAGAGCAAGTGGAAATCATATTGAAATATACCTAGATTTTTTAAAATAAAGTTTTAGAAGATTTTGATCACAATCTAGGTGCCTGGTTGGATGACAGCAGCCAGGGCTCCAAATAGATGGGTTTCAAGCTCTGTGGATTGCTTATGGGGGTATCCCTCACAGCCTGGGAAAATGGGGATGATTTTTTTTCTTGGTGGAAGATGGACTGTCAACAATCGGTTTATATGAGATGTTTGATGTGGACTAAATGACTTGGGTGAGTCAGTTCTCAAGGCTGCACAATTTTGTAGGGACCCTTCTTAGCTGTGTACTGTGGTAAGGATAGGACTGTCCAAAGAAATCCAAATAACTATCCATGTCTATTTAATTAGAAGCTTCTCCAGACCCAGACGATGATGTTCCTCCCCCTCTGCCTGAGCGAACCCCAGAGTCCTTTATTGTGGCCAATGAAACTGGTAAGTGCAAATATTGAAGTGCTAATTTAAGAAGTGCTGAGGTGACAGTTCTGATGATTTGCTCAATGCTTAAATCACAGCAACCAACAATGAATTACTTGGGCTACCCAGGAACTGAAAAAAATCCCTCTTGTATTTAATTATTTCCAGGTCAAACTGCACTGGCAACATCAAACCACCAACCTGTACCAAGAAATATAAACATTGGAGCCTCTTCAGAGTGGAGTGGGGTGTCTCAGCCAAAGCTATTTGATGACTCAGTAAGACTGAGGCCAAGTAAGGTAACTAAAGTGATATTTTTCTCTCTTCTCCAGCAATTTTGCTATGCAGATCCCCATGTAATGCTCCCTGCTTCTGCAAGAAATACACCAGTCTGGATGGCATGTGCTTTTCTTAAACTACTGCAGATTTCAGATTCAGAGTTCAATCTTCAGAAGTGATCTCAGTTGAGGCTGTCAAGACAGACTATTAGGGTAGTAGCCAATGTGGTTTAAGAGAAAACAGAAGTGCCACTAGCCCCCACACTAATGTCTACAACCATAAGAGACAAAATACATTCCAGAGTTTCACTGGGGATGAAGACAGGAGATAGTGCAGAGGGAGACATGAGTCACTCAGTCACTGTGTTGCCATCCCATCAGAATGAAAGCAATGAACTGGGATCTTATATTAATGTAGCTAACATAGAAAGATGTTTAAAAATATACCTAGCAGCATCCTGTAATGCAATAGAGGTGAAGTGGCAAACAAGGAATATAAGGAAATGAGGAAACTTAATTACTAACAAATATTTGGAGATTGCCCTTCTGTATTACAAGCATAAATAATGATGAACCTGCCTATCCTATTAAAAATAACAGTGTTCATTTATACAGCACCATTCTTCCTGCAGGATCCCAAAGCTCTCTATAAGAGTACATCTTCACTAGGAAAAAAGGTGTGTTTTTAACTCAAGTTAGATAACACAAGGTGAAGTAGCTTGTAGTTTTCACGTGAGTTCACAAGTCAAGGTAAAGACAACTGGGGAGCCTAGGATTTACTTTAACCTGTTAACTTGTGTTAAAACAATCAATTTCCCTAGTCTTCACTAGGACTTTATCTCGAGATAAAGTCCTAGTGAAGACTAGGGAAATTGATTGTTTTAACACAAGTTAACAGGTTAAAGTAAATCCTAGGCTCCCCAGTTGTCTTTACCTTGACTTGTGAACTCACGTGAAAACTACAAGCTACTTCATCTTGTGTTATCTAACTTGAGTTAAACACACACCTCAAGTGTCTACATGGGTGTCACTAACTCACTCCTGAAATGCAGCTAATTCTGGGGTTGCATAGTAGCCAAGTGAAGAATAACTTCTCTGAAACTGCAGGGGGAATTTAGGAAGGTGGAATGTGATGACATTTGACTAGGGCTGTACTATTTAACCCCCTTGTGAAAAGTGCTCTAGGCTATTTAATTACCATAAGTGACCTGAACCACCAGTTTTACATCTGTCTTGGTATTTATGGGGTCCCCTCAAAGGTGGTGAGTATAATAGGCCTGGGGAGACTGCTGTGGCTGCCAGACCCCTGGTTGCAGGCTTTGGCAGCAAAGTTTTTGCTTTATTAAGCCTCATGCGTAATAAAGACTCTGGGGTGGCTGAGGAGGCGGTATGTGCTATTAAGTTTCTCAGGTTCATCAGTAATCTCCCTGGACTCCCTGATGAATCCAGGAAGTTGAGTAGCAAATACCACTTCCTCAGCCACCCTGGAACCTGCATGGGTCATATCAAAAGCGCCTTCGGGAAGAGATGCTTTTCCCTGGATGGCTTGGGGTCTGGGAAGGGGAGGCGTGGAGCGGCTGCGGCTGGCCTGGGCACCTCCAGGCAGGTGTTGGGGAGGCCTCGGGGCTTCGACCAGCCTCAGGTTTCCCCAGCCAATGTGTGTGGGTTTCCCTGTCCACAGAGGATGTCGGGGGTCTCGGGGCTCTGGCCGCAGGGGAGGGGTGCATGGGTGGAAGGGGCAGAGCCAGGGGCTAGCCTCCCTGAAGGGGGGGCTCCAGCTACCACCCATTGGTCTCCTTCACAGTAGCATCTGAGGCATGGGTGCTACAGAGGCAGAAGAGTATTTTCCATTGCTGTAGGAATTCCACCTCTCCGTGCAATGGTAGCTATGTCAATGGAAGCATTCTTCCATTCACCTCGCTGCATCTACACTGGGGGGTTAGGGTTAGGTCTGCATAACTATGGTGCTCGGGCATGCGGATTTTTCCCACCCAAGTGCTATAGCTATGTCAACCTAAGTTTGAAGTGTAGACAAGGCTTGAGTCCCTCCCAAACATAAATGAATTTATTCTCTCAGTTCCCATATGAGATGGGAAAATATTGTTGCCCCCATTTTAGAGATGAGGAACAGAGACTGACAGAGTTAGTGACTTGCCGAGGGTCACACAGAACGATGAATTGAATTCCCCTGCCAGTGTCTTAATCACAAAATCATCCTTCCTCTGAAACACAGATTCAATTAATAACAAGAATATAAGAAGTGTAGAACTCATCTTCCATTACATTAGTAGGTGGTGTATGTATGTGGGTGTTTCAGTGCTTGCAACATCACTTCCTGTTCATTGCCTACTTGCTCACAACATAAAGATCACATTTGGCTTTTGGAATTTCAAGTATTTTCCCTTTTTGTTTGTTTCCAGAGTGTGAAGCTCCGGAGCTCCAGATCAGGTACAGTTTATCTTGACGTTGCTTCACTGAGTCCATTGAGATACCTGTCTGTTTGGTAGTAAACTCAGTAGTGTACTGTAACTGTACTGAACTGCACTTTGTAAAAGTCCCTAGGCTCTATGCCCAGAGGAACATCTTTGTTGTACACATGACGAACTAGTGCATCAACCAAGATGGTGCTAGTTTTTATATCTCCTAATCAGTCCCTGAATCATCTGGTATCTTTTTGTGCTACTGTTTCTTTCAGTCTTATCAGGCAAACAAGTTGTCGTTGTTTCCTTCTCAGACTGTTTATTGCCTTGGGAACATTCTCTGCCATTCTTTTGGGAATGGGCACTTGTAGCACTTGCATGTTCTCTTGGGAAGGATTGTAGATTTATACTGATTGCATTACTGTGGTCACCATAGGGGATGTCAGCCCAATCCAGCTCAGCAAGCTGATATGGAAATTGGACTGGATGAGCCACACTGAGGCCTGGTCTACACTATGTGTTTAAACCGATTTTAGCAGCGTTAAACCGATTTAATGCTGTACTAGTCCACACGAGGCCCTTTATATTGATATAAAGGGCTCTTTAAATCGGTTTCTGTACTCCTCCCCAACGAGAGGAGTAGTGCTAAAATCGGTATTACCATATCGGATTAGGGTTAGTTGGCTGCAATAATCAACAGTATTGGCCTACCGCGGTGATATCCACCCAGATGTTCCACTGTGACCATCTGGACAGCAATACTTAACTCGGATTCCGCAGTGGCCAGGTAGACAGGAAAGCCCCACAAACTTTTGAATTTCATTTCCTGTTTTGTCCCGCGTGGAGCTCTGATCAGCACAGGTGGCGATGCAGTCCCAATCAAAAGAGCTCCAGCATGGACTGTGCGGGAGATAGCTGGATCTGATCACTTTATGGAGACAAATCTGTTCTATCAGAGCTCCGTTACAGAAGCGAAATGCCAAAGGCATTTTGAAAAAAAATCTCCAGGTTATGATACAGAGTCCAAGCACAGTGCTTCGTGACATGCGTAACAGAAAGCCAAAGAATCAAATGGACGCTCATGGAGGGAGGGAGGTAGGGGGTACTGAGAAACTCCAGCTATCCACAGTCCCCGCAGTCTCAAAAATCATTTGCATTCTGGCTCAGCTTCCAATGCCTGTAGGGTCAAACACATTGTCGGGGTGGTTCAGGTCTTCTCTCATTTACCACCGCTCCCCTCCGTGATAGAAAGGGGGAAAAATTGTTTCTTGACTTTTTATGCACCCTATGTATACTGCATGCTGCTGGTAGACACAGTGCTGCAGCAGTAAACAGTAGAACCTCTTCCACCCTCCCGGTGGCAGACGGTACAGTGCAGTAGGACTGATAGCTGTCCTCGTCATGAGTCCTGAGTGCTCCTGCTGGCCTCAGGTGAGGCGGCCAGGGGCGCCTGGGTAAAAATAGGAATGATTCCTGGTCATTCCCAGTAGATGGTACAGAACGGCTGGTAACTGTCCTATCATAGCAACTGGGGGCTGAGCTCCATCAGCCCCTCCCTTTCACATGTAAAGAAAAGATTCCGTACTCCCTGGACTATCATAGTAGCAAGATGCTGGGCTTCTCTCCCTACACACTTAATGTCCTGCCTGGACTATCATAGCAGCTGGAGGCGTCTCCCCTGCATTTTATTCCACTAACAAGTCAGTGTTTCTTATTCCTGCATTCTTTATTACTTCATCACACAAATGGGGGACACTCCCATGGTAGCCAGGAAGGTTGGGGAGGAGGGAAGCAACGGGTAGGGTTGTTGAGGGCACCCCCCGTGAATGGCATGCAGCTCATCATTTCTGCAGATTGACAGTAGCAGCTGTGCTCTTCGGTTCTCTGATACACTGGTCTCTAGTACACTTGCCCATATTCTAGGCAGGACTGACACTATTTTTAACTACCATAAAGGAGGGTTGACTCAGGAAGTCATCCCATTTTTGTCTTTGCACCCCTGGCCGACCTCAGCCAGGGGCACCATGACAGCAGCAGATGGTACAGAACGACAGATAACCGTCATCTCATTGCGCCAATTTACAATGGCGCAGCAGACGGTACAGAACAACTGATACCGTCCCTGTTGTCACTGCAAAGGCAAATGAATGCTGCTGTGTAGCACTGCAGTATCGCCTCTGTCAGCGGATCCAGTACACATACAGTGACAATAAAAAAAACCTGAACGGGCTCTATGGTTGCGTGCTATGGTATCTGCCAGGGCAATCCAGGGAAAAGGGTGCGAAATGATTTGTCTGCTCGTTGCTTTCCCAGAGAGGAATGACTGAAGACATTTACCCAGAATCCACCCGCGACAATGATTTTTGCCCCATCAGACACTGGGATCTCAACCCAGAATTCCAAGGGGCGGGGGAGACTGCGGGAACTATGGGATAGCTACGGAATAGCCACCCACAGTGCAACGCTCCAGAAATCGACGCTAGCCTCTGACCATGGACGCACACCACCGAATTAATGTGCTTAGTGTGGCCTCGTGCACTCGACTCTATACAATGTTTTACAAAACCGGTTTATGTAAAATCGGAATAATCCCGTAGTGTAGACGTAACCTGAGAATGCTACACTCAAGGCAGACTGCAAGGAATAGGGCACACAATCATCAAAACTGGTGGTTTAATCTATAATTAGATTCACCAATCCAGTAATCAAACCATTTCTGTAATACCACACTGGTCACGAAGAAGCTAAATACAGTCCTTTTAAGCATTTTAGCCCTAGACTTCCATCCAGACAGATAAGTCTAATATAGTGAGTGAGTGGTTACTGAAAATCTGATTCACCATTATGTGAGGTTCACCAGTTCCAAAGGACCAGATTTGATTCCCAAGTCAATGAGAGTCTCAGATCTTACCTAATACTCATGCTGATGCCAATCTTTTTGTAACTAAAACTAAAGGCTTCATAATAAAAAGAAAAGAGATGCAAAAGGTTAAAAGATCAATATACATACAAATGTGTGTAAAGTCCTTAGGTCAGTTGCACAGCAGAGAAGGTGAGGCTACTTATTTGTAAAAGACTTTCTGGAATAAATTTAAAAGGTTATAATTCAATAGGCAGGCAATCCAGGTGTAGCATTGCTGAAGCTCTTCCATGAGAATTCCCTGGAAACCTGTTTTACGGCTTAAACCTTCCCTGTTAAAGTTTAAGCAGAACTGAGATGAAAAGGATCAGGCCTGAAGCTTCCTTTATAGTTCTCTAGCAAGCCAATAAGTCTCCTCACAGTAATTGTCACAGCAAGACCTTCCCCAATGAAGAATAGGCAGTGCAGACATTTGCTCTGAAGCTAATTTATTTCTGAAGCATACACAGGCAAACCAGCTGCATTCATTCACATAAGACAATTTAGCCAGTAATTAATTATAGCTTAGATAGTTAAGCTGAAGACAATGTAAATAGTATTAGTTTCCTGCATCATCTTGCATCTTTGATCTTAAGGTTTACTGAACCATCTGCATGCCAAATATAATGCAATTAAAACATGAAAGGGAATTAGCATCTACAAACTAATCTGATTATATTGTTAAATTTCTATGAAGATACAGATAAACACAGACAAATACACTTAGCATCTATCCTTGATTTCTATTACTACAAATAAATAGGTTAATGATTGCTGGTCTAGTACTGTGGTTCTCAAATTTTTGTACTGGTAACCCCTTTCACATAGCAAGCCTCTGACCACAGCCCCCTTTATAAATTAAAAACACTTTTAAATATATTTAACACCATTATAAATGCTGGAGGCAAAACGGGGTGTGGACTGAAGGCTCACAGTTTGTGACCCCTCCCATGCAATAGCCTTGTGACCCCCTGAGGGGTCCCGATCCCCAGTTTGAGAACCCCTAGTCCAGTACATCTCTTTGAAATTCACATATAAGTATGTTGTCTTGATTACATTTCAATGCCTCTTAAGTTGTTATGGGTCATACCCAAATAGACCAGTCTGACAGTGTCACAAAGGATTTTAAAACGCTAATAAACTGTTTTGTTTCCCTTGCTTGTGTCACGCTTGATATCGCAGAGAAACACCGGGATCGCTCTTCCTCCCCTCCTCCACTTCCTGAAAGAACCCCTGAGTCATTCTTTCTTGCAGATGAGGAGAGTAAGTAGCAGTGTCTTCTTCACTTGTAACAGAGATTTAGCACAATAATTTCAGTTAAAAGATTAACCGAAGGAAACAAGACCAGGTATCCAAGCAAATAAAATCTCCTCTCTGAAAAACCTGTAGCTAACTGAATTAAGAGGATTCCAGAAATCAGAGATGGAAGAGACTTGGAGTTACTCTCTAATCATTTCCTGTCCCCTGCTCCTTGCTATTTGTATTTCACACTATATCCTTGGTCTACCTTTAAATATCCCACTTGATGGTGGTTCCACTACTTCCTTAGGAGACTATAATGGATGTAAAAAAAATTGCAAGTAGGAGACTTGCTCAGCAGATTACAAAAAAAATGGCAAAAAAAAAAACAACCCAGAAACAAACCACCAATTTCAAGAATTGCATAAAGAGACTGTAAATATAACACACAGTATGCTTAGAAATGAAGCAGGAGGATGTGCATGTGATCTGGAAATGTTTTGCTGTGTGTTGTTTTCCTAGGTCTGCAGCCTACTGTGAGGACTTCCACTAGCAACTCTGGGGAGTCGGGAAATAAAGCTTCTGAAGAGTCAACAAAAGAATCTGTGAAATGCTTCAGGAGGAGTAAGGTAAAGATATCTGAGAGAGAAAAAGGGGAGGAAAGACAGCTCAAGCTTTCTAGCTGCAGCAGCTGTTATTTTCTTATCACTTACTTCATGTAGACGACAGGAGAAAAGAGGCCTGGGTTTGAGACTTCTTGTATTTATGGCAAGAGAATGTGTTTAGGCAGTATATTCTGTGGTGACACTGCAAACAGAGCTGCAGGAAAGAAGAAAAGATTCACAGTTGCAAAACAGGAGGAAAAGCAATCTGTCAAGCTATGTAACTGGCTGCCTAACTGCAGTTTTCCATATACCATGCCAACTCTTCTCAGAAAAGCTGCTCACCTAGGCTCTCAACTCCCAGGTAAGGGACAGACTCAACTCCTTAACAATCCCCATCTCAGGTGCTACTCTAGGGAATGCCCTCATTTAGCCTTTCAGTGTGTCTGCTGCAGGGAAGAATTATTGAGAAAAGTATAGCTTGAACAGCACTAACTTTACCACTCTGGGAAGTTTTCATTTTGGCTGAGAAAAGCCAGCAAAGGAAACTGCAGGATTCAGCACTTGTGACATGATACATGCATACTGTTCTACATAGTTGTTAGCAGTAGCCGCTGATCTCCAGCTTGATGCAAATTGTTCTCTCAACAACAGAATCTTTAATTTCAAAAGTTTTTTTGTTTTTGTTTTTTTGTTTGTTTTTTACAGAGCTTGAAAATTTTACGAAACATGAAAAAGAGTAAGTCTCTTCATCATCAGCAAGTCAGTCTGTCTGTTGGGGTATATATAATGTAGCAAACAGATCTGTTACTCTTTAAGACCTGAACCGGCAAGATGCTGAGGCTCCTTCACTCCTATTGTTCTTGCTTGGAGCGGAGGGTACTCACCAGCTTTTCTCTAATACCTTTCTTTTGGACCATCTCAAAACACTTAAGAGACTGAATTAATTAAATATCTATATGTCTCAATGTAGCCATTATTGCTAATGGGCTCACTCAAGATCAAGGTTGCTAGTGTATATGAAATCTGCATTGGCCGGCCATCCCAGTTCCTGTGGATAGAAACTAATCATGCTTTTGGCTTGTTTTGCCCAGCCTTTCCCATCCATTCTGAGGTGCTTTCATATAAAAAGTGTTACCTAAAACTGCAGGCATACTAATATCTGATCCACCTACTTTTAAATTAGTCACAGCCAAAAACATATTGTGAAACAAATGTGTTGATTTAATGTAATAGAAAAGCATTTACCTGTAGCAGAATTAAGAGTATTAGTATTGTCAGTTCATTTGCCTGATCCTACACTATTCCTCCAAAAGTAATCGTATAAAAAACAGTATGATATCTTGTGTAAGTAAGGTTCTGCAAGATCAGATTCCATATTCACAGGGATATTCTCTTATTGAGCACTGGTTATGATGGACGGTTCTCTAACTGCAGCTGCCAAGACAGTCTGACATTCACATGCTCTGTTAAACCATTATGATGGGCACTCCTAGGCCAGATCCTGGTCCCTGTTCCATTTGCTTTCCATCACGGTAGTAGCACAAAGCAGGTGGAAAACTGCCTTAACAAACTGGTTGCAGATTTCCTCCCGCACAGTGGTATTCCAAAGTGGCAGACGACCAGAGTATTCAGTTCTTTGTTATTCCCCCATTCTAGCTCCAGAGTAGGAGGCAGATTGGGGTGGTGGCCTGAATGCTGAGGTACTTTAGCCTTTACGAGATGGCATACCACCCTGGGAGACTATTGTAGTGGATGCAAATTAGAGAAAACTCTAGGCTGCAGTAGATTATGCCATAGGCTAAATTGGCCCCATGACTGGGTGGGAGTAAGGAAAAACAAAGATGGCATACAGTCACATTTGCCTCTGTCTTGGATCTTGCATGGAATGCAACTCCCTCCCGTGTTTCGTACATTAATAAGGAATTTCTTACTAAGACTGTATGGTCACTTTAACTCCGTGCTGCGTCTCTGAAATTAAAACGACTTATTTTTAAACTTGGATTGCTTAAAATTTCAAATGGACTTTGAGCAAACAAGATGCCCAGTGTATTGTACTATGACATCTTCCTTATTCATTCGTGCCCATAAAGTTTGTATGCTAGGGAGATTACCTCTTGTGTTAAAGTAACAATCTGCATATAGCCTCCCCTCACAGGAAGTGAGGAGGTGTTTATTTGTCTCTGATATCTAATGTTTTTAGGCAATTAAAGTTGCCACCAACTGCTAAAGTTTTTGATTTTGTGTTTCCAGGTATCTGTAGCCCATCTTCACTGGCAAAACCACCAGAATCTGCCCAGTCAAACCACTCCAGCTCTTTCCTGAACTTCGGTATGTTCTTCATATCATTCCTTTCTATTTGGACTTTTTGATATGTTAACTACAAAGACTTTTAAAAGACTAGATAGATATATGGAGTCCAGCTACTAGCTAGGGCAAGGAGAGTGACATAAATCACCAAATGGGTGCGTAAGTGTATGATGCAAAAGTAATTTTAATATGTACCTTAATTATGCAAACACTTTTATGCCAGGCTATGCAGCAATTGCCTGGTGGTCTGTGTAATTTTATGGCACATGCATATGCATAAAAATTAAGACTATAGATTTCTTTAAAGCTGAAGTGACCTTATAACTTAATAATTTTAAAATAGTTTATTCTTAATATATATATAATTTATTCATAAACTATTTATGCCTTATATAAAGATAAAATTAGACAGACCAGAAACCCTGTAACATAAATATTACTTGTGCATCAACACACAGGGTACACATACCATGAACATTTTGCTGCTCTGTGGCAAAATATTGCACAAGGTAAATGTGGCAAAAGAGACAGCAGAAGATACAATTTAACTCTTCCACATTGAAAGGCTAATGAGAGTGGCTGTTGCCTAATGTCATGTAACTCATGGACCAGCAAAAGCAACAGGATGTTTGACATAATCCTATTGATATGCTCTTAATATGCTTGTTTTAATTATCCTGTTTGCTAGCAGACATCCTTATACAATATAATTGTATTCTATTATTTGTAGGATAAGAGTTGCTACAGCTAATCCGTGGAACTCACAAGTGCAGGATATTATTTAAAACCACATAGATTTTCAATATTAAAAAGAATTTGAACATTCATGTGAAAATGGCATCCAGTCTCACTAGCTAGACTAAAATTAAGAGCTATCAATTGTGATGTCTCATATGCTGATCCCAAGCTAAGATCAGAAAGAAACATCCTTTCACAGTATAGTATAGCACAATTACATGCATTTATACTTCAAAAGTACCCAGTACTGGATTCTGTTGAAGACAGCATATTGAATTAGATCATTGACCTGACAGTACTTGTGCTGAGTAAACTTAATATTACCACAGTCTTTATGAAGTCAAACCCTGACACGGCTTCTAGCTTATGAGGCGCCTTAATATAACTACATGTGCGTAGCAGGAGTCATCTTATATAAACATTATCGTTCTTTGTTTAATATCATAAATTCAATTAACATGACTAAAGTAATATATTGCATATTGTATAAAAGCCCAAATCTCTTCAGAAACAAATCTCTTATGGAATTATATGAGCAATGTATAAAATATAGGTAGTGTATTTACTGTGTTCTTGTAATATTTTATTTTTGCTCCCAGGCTTTACAAATCGATTTTCAAAACCTAAAGGACCAAGAAATCCTCCACCATCTTGGAATATTTAATTCAACTTTACAGATGCATGTGGTTTCCAATGCTGCAGATTTGCCATATCTCTCCGACATGCTGCACATGCTCTTCACGTTACAGAATTGCTATCAGAACATTAGCACTAAAAATTATCTTTGCTGTATAAAGTCCACAACCAGAGAATAGCATACAAGCACTCCTAAATGTTTTTTTGTATAAAGAGGGATGCACAAATGCACATAAGCTGCTTGACCCTTCCAGTTAATGTAAACTAAAAACATTTCAGAAAAAACTTTTTCTCTTATAAAACTGTTTCTGAAAACAGGATAAAATTTTTTGAAGAATTTTTATAGTTTCTTTACAGTTTATTTATTATATGACAACGGACCTGATTCTCTTGTCACAGTAATATGTCCCAATTAAGTCAACCAAGTGACACCACAGCAAAATGATGCTCCCATCACTTAACCACACGCATAAATTTACTCATATGTGTAGTCATAATTAAAGCTATGCATGTGCTTAAATGTGTGTAGATTCAGGCTCTAAGTGAGAATCAGGTCTCAGATTTTAGAACTCATCTATTTTCTTAATGATTATATTAACATTATCATTATTTCCATTTGAATTAATTAGATAATTTGTCTTTCTAAGTTTCCACCCAAAAAGGAAGACTAAGGTGCTGACTGTTCATATAAGGAACCAAACTTGCATGTGTAAACACTACATAATCTACTGAAAAAATTCCACATCAAGCAAAATGTAAGTGCATCTTAGTTTGGGCTTTCATGCTGCAAATTTTAAGGTGTCTGTAACTTGCCTAAACAATGCAACACAAAGTTCCATGCTGACAGTTGGCAGCTAAATCCCCAACCTGAACATTTTTCCCCCTAAAATCAGATAGCTTGTTTTCTTGTTAATAAATGGGGTCAGATTAATATGTTTTGCTCTCTTCTAGGAAAAAAAAAGCTGATTTTTGGCAACAAATACTGCAGGTATTTTAGGGCCACATATGCAGTCTCTGGTCCACAGCAAAACCCATTGATGAATAACAGAATATACAGAACTCATTGATATCAAGTTGCTTTGTGGATCAAATGCTGGATATACAGCCTAAAAGTACCTGTAGCATTTTTTTTTCCAGTAAGGTAGCAAAAATTACTGAAACAATGTGGCTAATTTATGATCAGCACACTGTATTCCCTGGTTATCTCCAAAGTGCTAATGCCACTGAATTAAATTGTATCCCTTTGTTCTGCACCTTTACACTTGTCACAGGGAAGAGCTTGCCCTTTACCAGCTGAAAGGTATGCTACAACCACAGGCAGTTTGGATGTAAGTGGTTTCTGATAAGGGAACTCCCAAGTACTGTGACTTGATTGTCATTTATGCTGATCCTATGTTTGGGGCAAGCATGGAAGGGAGTGGAGCAAAGGCTGCAAAACCTCTTTGTGCTCTTCTAATTTTGGGACAGCTGGGGCCTGCTTGACCCCCTGTGTAAAGTAGAGCAGCCTTAAGACAAAAATGATCTGATACCAAATCAGACAAATTAAATTGACAGCAAGCCTTTTAATTTGAAAAATATTGACAAAGTAATAACTAGAAGTCAGACACACAATCTCAGTGAATGGAGTACTGAATCTGTGAAGCATTTTATGTGTATGAAAGATACTATACAAAATACAGTTTATTTATCTAGCATACCTGTTTTCTAAATTTTTTTTTTTAGTTTAAATATTGCATGCTGAATATTGCATGCTTATCTTTAGAGTGCCTTGCACCATTGCCAGCACTATATAAATAAAAAATAAAGTATAATTTTATGTTGATCCAAGTGCAGTGCCAGTAGCTAGACTCTCGTTACTAGTATTAAAGTCATATGGATAGGGACCGCTATCTACATGAAAGCAAAAATGGGAGTAACCAAACAGATTAAGGGCTCATTTGTATCACAAACACAACTGAGTCAATTAAATTAGTTACACATAGTCATGGACATTGCAAGGCTTTAGCCTGCTTATACAACCAAATTAAGTCCCATCCATTTTACAAATATTCAGTGTTTTGTAATTGTATCCCTTCATTTTTGCTGTAATGTAGACAGGCCCTTACAGAAAATCAAATCTTCATTTTTAATTTGTGTTCAAAGGGTAGAACCATTCTTTTTATTCCCAATTAAGTTATATTTTTTATTTTAGTGCCTAGGATCCCTAGTCATGGACTAGGATTCCATGGTGCACTGCTAGGCACTGTACAAGCACAAGACAGTAATATGGTTCCTGCCCCAATGATGAAAGATGCCCTAATCTAATACAAGAGACAACAGCTGGATACAGACAAATGGGGGAGTACAAGGAACAGTATTGGTCAGCATAATGGGTCTAATAGCGGTCAAGTCTTTCACAGACATGATGGCAAAGGAGAGTTTTAGGGGGGGCAATTTAAAGGATTATGAGATAGCTAGTTTAGAGAGCTCCTCCCAAGCACAAAGGGCAACATGGAAGTAAGCACAAAGATGCTTGCTTTAAAATTTAACACGTAGACAAGGCAATGGAGGCTGGCATCACTGGGAGGCAGGAATCAACACCTCAGTAGCAGTAGTAGAGATGATAGGTAGGGTGGGGATAGACTTTGAATAATCCTGAAAGTGCATACAAGAAGCTGCTGTGTGATAGAAAGAGGGGAGCCAGTGGAGGTATGCAAAGAGTAGGGTGATATGGCCAAAACAACATTTCTTGTATGTTTTAACCAGCTGAGGCATAAAGTTAGACTGACAGGGCAGGAGACTATCTGTTCTCTTTTGACTATGTTTTGAATTCCCATGCTCTGCATAACATAACAGACTCATGCACGTAAGTGAGATCATCACCACCTTGTGATTTTTAAATGCTGCTAGCATGCCTACCACAGTATGAGAGACAAACCGGGGAGTTTCTGTCCCAATAAGTTTACAATAAAATTAAAATGCCTTGACAAAGTTACAGTAGACTTGCCAGACTCAGCAGGCTCTGGCCCAAATAAAGTACTGTAACTGATCTGCATCTCTATAATACTCTGTATTCTGCTTTGCGGCTGTGTGTGGGTAACAGCACCTGTAAGGCATACATAGCAGACTGGTGCTCAAGGCACATTTATTATTCTGAGTAGCAGAGAAATATCGTGTTGTTGCCGACACAAAGTGCCAGAGGCTAAGCAACAGCAGTTCGTGGCCCGGAGTGCGTGGCGCCAATGAACACACCAGGGTGGAGAAGCAAAACACAAGTTTATTTGAGCTCAAATAAGGTGCGAGGGAGAATGCAATCTCAAATCCTGCATACCTAAAACAAGCAATTGCTTCCTTTTATATCCCAGTTGTTTACTACAAAACTTTTTCTTGCTGACTAGCTGATTTTTCACTCCCCCTCCTTTCCCATCCAGCTGCAGTATCTTTTTTTCACTCAATCTTTTTGTCTTCCCCCCTCCTCCTCCCTCTCCGCTGCTGAGACATGTATACAGTATCTTAAAACGGCCTTGAGCATGCTTTAGCCTAACTTCAATGTATTACAGCAGAAAACTTACTATTACAACCGAAAACTAACTGCTAACGCTACCTTTTTGCAGCTATTAGTACATGAGGTTACACTAGGTTACACAAAGTGTTTAACATGGAGGAACAATGGTTCATTGAGGCCTGAGCAGGAGGGCTTCATCGGCACTGGTGATCTTCCACCCTCCTAAGCTACCTAGATTTATGCCTAGTGACACCAACAGCGTGTAGCATCAAATAAACACTTTTTTTCCCCGCTTAAGCATCTGTGTGATTGCACTGGGTATGATAAACGTGTGGGTGTTCTGCTCGCCTCTTGGTTTCCTCGCTGCACTTCCGGTAATTTAAATTAGATTAAAGCCTTTTCTAATGTGCGGAAACTCTTGAGCCCCCTCTAGCGATTAACTGAGCAGCCGGCTGCTGACCTAGTATATCAATTTTTGAGCTATTCGTTTGGGTAAATAAAATAGTTTCTGCAAGTTTAAGCTGGGAATCAAGCTAAAGGCCAGAGGCGGTTTTTACATTAAACCACGGGCAAGCTCGGTCGCACGGAATCGCGGGGTGAGGAGACAGGGCTGGAAACCCCTCGACTGAAGAGCAGCCGGTGTCCTCAGGCTGCACGCACCGGGCTGCTGCACGTTCAGCGATAACCAGACCAAAAACGGAACCGGGCATCAACTCTAACCCTGGCGGGCTGACAGGTCCTTTGACACGCCTGTCCCCAGCCCTAAGCGTGTCCGCACCGCTTCGCCCTGCGGCTCAGCTTACTTCAAAGTTCGCCGGACCTATTCCCACCCTCCCTGCTGCACTTTCACCTCCATTGACTGGAACGACCCTGGCCCTTGCAGAGAGGGCTCGGAGCGTATCGCCTCTCGTGTTCGCGGCAGTGTGGGTGGGGCGCATACATGGACTGACGGGCCGGGCGCAGCGGCAGGGCGCGCCAGGCAGTTCCGAGGAGAGCGGGCTGGGCGAGGCCTGAGGGGAAGGTGTGGGGTTGGCGGCGCGGAGGCCAGCCCGGAGGAACAGGCGGGGCCAGGGCGGGCCGGCTCTGAAGGGGAGCGGAGACTTTGGGGCCAGGACTCCATCACAGCTGTGTGGGCAGGGCACGCGCCTCAGCTCTTTCGGGTGTTTGGGCCGTTATGACCGTTGGGCTCCCCAGGAGCCCACGTGACTGGGTCAGCCTGCGTGACTCGCCGCACGCTTCTCTCTCCTGGACGCCCAACACAAACAATTTCCCCAGCAGGCTCTGCGTGTACGCATGCGCTTAGAGATTAGGACTTGGGGGCCCGATGTTGCAGCTGGAACTACAGTTCCCATGAGACATCACGCGGCGCCTGCGCGTTGGCTGCTGGCGCTCGGGCCATTTAAATGTGTGTGAGGGAGACTGTGAAATGGCTGCGCAGGTCGCTGCGGTGCGCGCCGTATCCCGGGGCCCAGAGGAGTCACCCCCGTTACCCTCGGGGGACCGACCCGGCCGGCCCCGGGGTGGCGCCAGGAGGCGGCGGGGACTAGCTGGCGAGGCTGTTGGCGGCAAGCGGGCTAGGCTGAGCCAGCCGCTCCTGGTGGGGCCCAGCCCGGCGGAGCCAATGCCCCCGGCCGGCCTGCCCCCGGCCGCAGCGGCGGGGGTCTTCACCTTCTCTCCTCTCAGCCTACCGCAGGGACCTCCGCAGCAGGAGCGGCACCATCACCACCGCCATCGCCCCGCTGGGGACTCCGAGCCCGGCCAGCCTGCCGGGGCCAAGCCCCACAAGGGGAAGCGGGGGAGCCCCGGGGACGGGGCAGTTGGGCGGCCCAGCAAGCGAGGTGAGGCGGCGGACGAGGGTCTGGGACTCGGCTGCCTCCGGCATGAGGGGCTGGGGGCGTTCAGGAGGGACGCCCTCGGGGCGGGCGGAGGTGTGAGGTGCCAATGGGGCTGTCAACCCCCCCCTCCCCCCAGGCCGTGCTTTCACCCAGAGCTGGTTGAGCGAGCGTGTGAAACCGCCCAGGCAGAGCTGCCGCGGCGGACTCGCGGGTTGGCTCAGCTGCTCCAGTCGGTGGGAACCGCGCTTGGCACTTGTTTGTGAAGCAGCACGGGTGATGCGCCAGGTCTGTGAAGTGTCTTCGCCCGCAGCTCTGCAAGCCTGATAAGAGACAAACAGGTAGCTATAGAGGCCGCCCATATTTCACCCCGGCAGCTTTCTTTAGAGCTCCGAAACGGGGGGACGTAGTTCTTAACTTGCCTATTGCTTGGCCTGGTGGAAGCGAACTAGTAGGTGTAAGATTAAAGAGTCTGGTCTCTCATTCTAATATTCAGTCCTTTAATTGGTGCGTGGGCAGTATATGCCAGGAAAAAGTCATAGCTTCAGACCAGATGCGTGATCTGATTTAAAGAGACTTAAAATAAAGGACTGTAGTGGCACAGTTACCTTTAGACCACTTGTCGCAGCATCACTTCAAGATTATGTAGCTGAACGCTGCTTTCCCCAGGTATAGTGGATTCTGCGTCAGTAACAACCATCTATAAAGTTTTCGTACCACCATATTTTGTCCACGGAGTGGGGAGCATAGTGGTGTTAGGGCTCTTTGGAGTTAGTCTCTTTCGGTCATAGCTTCTGTTGATAAATCACAATATTTAAGGGGAAAGGAAGGCTTTTCTCTCCCTGGAGAAATGGGTATCTGATTACAACTTTACTGTTCAGTCTCATTTTCCTAATAGTAGCTAATATAAAAAGTACTGCTAGAGATCTTAACCTGAATTTAACTGAATAAATGTACCATTATTCCTTCTGTGTTTGGATATTGAAGTGTATATACTTGAGAATATCGATCATTGAGACTAAATAGTGAGTTCAGACTCCTGTGGCAAATGGACTTGATGTGTACGGAGTATGTATGGTAGAGTATTGTGCTGTTGCCCTTTTTACAATTATTCTTAATTACATCCATTGAAAGTTCAAAGTATAAATATATTGCGCCATATGCTTGCTTCCCATTGTATCTGCACTAATTTTATTGTAGAGTTACTTATGAGAACTTGTCTACTGATACTCAACTGCTCAAGGTAGTTAAGACGAAAGCAGACTGAAGAACTTAAAAAAGATCTCACAAAACTAAATGATTGGACAACAAAATAGCAAATGAAATTTAATATGGATAAATGTAAAGTAATTCACATGGGGGGGGGGGGGGAATAACCTCAACTATACATACAATATGATGGGGACTAATTTAGCTACAACTGATCAGGAAAAAGACCTTTGATTAATTGAGGATAGTTTTCTGAAGAAGTCCATGCAGTGGCAGTCAAAGAAACAAATATGATGTTGCAATACATCCATACATGAGATTTGAATTTGGAAAAATGAAGTGCATATTTTCAGCACTTTTAGATAGACTTAGGCATTAAGTGTAACAGTTCTGTTAATTTGTAATGCCCCCAAAAGGTACATGTTCATGTAAGTCTACACTGCAGCTGGGAGGTCTACTTCCCAGTGTAGGTAGACAGACATGTACTAGCTCAGGTCCAGCTAACATGCTAAAAATAGTGGACATTGGCTGGCCAGTGGCTGGCAAACTTGGGTGACTTGGTGATGGTTTGGACTAGCCATCCAGTACTGCAGTGTCTGCACTGCTATTTTTAGCGTTCTAGCTTGAGCAGAGCTTGTCAGAGTCTGCCTTCCTACTCTGGGAATCAACCTGCCTAGTTACAGTGTAAATGTACCCTGAGTGCAGGACCGCCGCTAGTGTTTTTAGCGCCCTAGGTGCACAGCCATTTCGTCGTCCCGTGGCTCCGGTGGACCTGCCGCAGTCGTGCCTGCGGAGGATCCCCTGGTCCGCGGCTCCGGTGGAGCTGCTGCAGCGGACTCTCCGGAGGAGTGCCTGCGGCAGCTCCACTGGAGCCGCAGGACCAGGGGACCCTCCGCAGGCACGACTGCGGCAGGTCCACTGGAGCTGCCTGCGGCCCCCGCCCCCCGGCAAAATGCTGCCCCCCAGTAATCCTGGCGCCGTAGGCGATTGCCTAGGCCGCCTAAATGGAAGTGCTGGCCCTGCCTGAGTGGTTTGTGGGAAAACCTACTGGGGTATTCTGAAGATACTTCCTGCACATCTTTGAACCTTGAATTACATAAGCTCTTTGTTGGACTATACTAATTCTGGAGTTCTAGAAAGTAAGAAGCAATGATTAATAGAGCCATCATTTAGGGTTACTTATATTTAATGGAGAATAAATATTTCCATTTAGCAGAGCTATCACTGTTTCTCCATGACAAGCTTGATCAAAATAACTAAAGATTTCCCAGGGAAATAACATCAAGATAGCAATAGTGTGGTAAGCACTCATTGCTTAAGAAGCCTTACTAGAATATTCCTGTTCTTCAAAGCAAAGATTTTTGAAAGTTGGGCAACTGCATATGAAACTCTTACAGGCTTTACAGTAATGTTCTTGGACCGTGCTCTAGTGGTCCATTTTAGATTATGCATGTAATAAAAGCTTTTACTTAATAAATTAATAGATTTTCCAGAAAGCCTTTGACAGGGTCCCTCACCAAAGTCTCTTACGTAAATTAAGTTGTCATGAGATAAAGGAAAGGTCCTTTCATGGATTGAGAACTGGTTAAAAGACAAAACAAAGGGTAAGAATAAATGGTAATCTTCAGAATGGAGAGAGGTAACTAGTGGTGTTCCTCAAGGATCAGTCCTAGGACCAATCCTTTTCAACTTATTCATAAATGATCTGGAGAAAGGGATAGAGAGTGAGGTGGCAAAATTTGCAGATAAGAGCAAAGCAGACTATGAAGAACTTCAAAAAGATCTGACAAAACTAAATGATTGGACAACAAACTGGCAAATGAGATTTAATGTGGATAAATATAAAGTAATTCACATTGGGGAAAAAATAACCCCAACTATACATACAATATGGGGGGGGGGTGTAATTTAGCTACAACAAATCAGGAAAAAGATCTTGGAGTCATCGTGGCTAGTTCTATGAAGACATCCACGCGGTGTGCAGAGGCAGTCAAAAAAGCAGACAGGATGTTAGGGATCATTAAAAAGGGGATAGAGAATAAGATGGAGAATATATTAGTGCCCTTATATAAATCAGTGGTATGCCTGCATCTTGAATACTGCATACAGAAGTGGTGGTCTCATCTGAAAAAAGATATGCTGGCACTAGAAAAGATTCAGAGAAGGGCAACTAAAATGATTAGGGGTTTGGAATGGGTCCCATATGAGGAGAGATTAGAGGCTAGGACTTTTCAGTTTGGCAAAGAGGAGATTAAGGGGGGATATGATGGAGGCATATAAAATCATGATTGATGTGGAGAAAGTAGATAAGGGAAAAGTTTTGTTTTATTCCCATAATACAAGAACTAGGGGCCACAAGTGAAATTAATGGACACCAGGTTTAAAACAAAAGGAAGTTCTTTACCCAGTGCACAGTCAACTTGTGGAACTCCTTGCCTGAGGAGGTTGTGGAGGCTAGGACTGTAACCGGATTTAAAAGAGAACCTCCATGAATTTATCTAGTTAAGTCCACTAATGGCGATTAGCCAGGATGAGTATGGAATGGTGTCCCTTGCCTCTGTTTGTCAGAGGGTGGAGATGGATGGCAGGAGAGAGGGTTAGGGTCACTCCCTCTGGGGCACCTGGCATTGGCCACTGTCAGTAGACAGGATACTGAGTTAGATGGACCTATGGTCTGACCCAGTACAGCTGTTCTTATGTAAAGTATCCTGGACATTATTGGTTACTTGAGTAGTGAAATTTATGATAGTAAAAACATCTTGCTTTTATCTATGAAAGTTATTGTAATAAAAATTCCATATTGTGGGTCTGAGTTCCAGCAGTGGAGCTGAAGCTATCAAGATGTTATGCTGAAATACTGTAGCAATTTGGAGGTGTATTTGTAAAATTTAAACTATATGGAAGTTTTTATAATGCAAATTAGTAAGACTTCTCTTCAGTTTAGATACTTAATTCTATAGACTGCAAAGTTGAGTAGGTATAGAAGTGTGCATTAGATATCTGAATTCAAACAGAATGGTGTATGAACTCTTCTTGAAGCACTTCTAGAGAATTTAATTGTCACTTCATTCTTTCCCATAATTTTATTTCTATGAAGATAGAATAATTATTATGAATAGTATCAAACAATGTGAGGCTTATTTAAAATTATGATTTGGGAATGTTTAGTTTTAAAACAACTTGGCTAAGTGTGCTTTTCATGTGTGCTGATTCTTTAATACTAGGATGGGATACCTTATACGTTTCTCCTGTGAGATATTTGGGTGATATTTCAGCAGTAAGTATAAAGCATTTTAGAATACCAGAAAGAGAAACCAGGGAGACTTTTACACAATTATAAATTAATAGCAGGTGTTCAGTTTTGGTCTGTAAAGAGATGGCATAAAAATGTATCTTGAACAGATCTACTTCCTGTGTATCTAAGTCAAGTCTCTAATGACAGGGTTGACAGGACTTTTCTTTACTACTTCTGTTACTACTGCAGAAATCTCTGGTGAATTGTGGCTGTGAAACTGACCAGAATCTGAATTTCAAGCTGTGGCTTAGCAAAGCTCAGAGGAGCAGCAGAGACACAGGAGAGCAGTCTTTTTGCAGAATCAGGACAACCACACTGCATCCTTTCTCACTGGAAATCAAAGGCTGCTAAAAACTTGCTTTTTTCTTACATGAAAGTTGAAATACTGAAGAAATTAGACTTAACAGACTCTTGCCAGCATATACTTTCTTTCCTGCTTTGGGAGTGAGGATTTTACATTCCTTGTTCTACTGTACTGATAAAATCGTTTACCTACCATCATAAATTTGTGTGACTGATCTGGTTCAGCTTCCTGTTTCCTCCTTTCAGCTGTTCTAAAGTTCCCTTCACTTTAGGCTGCGCTGATTGACCAGCCAAGCTATCTGTTAACGCATTTCCCTGAAGGGAATGCATCTTGAAGTGATGTCTAGGTACCTTAGTGTACCCAACTACAAGTTGACATGTTAGTAACATTACCATATATTGAACTAGTTAAAGAATGGCCAGCAGTGTGTTATTTGCTCTTGACATCAGGAGTGCAGTACTAAAACCTTAATCCACTACTTAACTGCTGCTGGATTCACTGAGGTGTGCAAAGAATTCTCTCCCACCGTTAGATGAATGGGCAGTCTTTGCTTAAACTCTATTTCAAACTAGACATTCTACATGACTGTCAAGTATTGCCAACAGGCAGGCGTTGTCTAATACCAAATGCATTGTCAATATAATAGTGAAACTCTTCACCATACTGAGCAAAGGTTAAGTTTTAAGTGCAGCAGTTAAAATAAGATTAATTTACGGTATCTGATGCTGATAAAGACTGAAAACAGTTGATGCAATAGTCAGTGGAAATTCTTAAATCTGAAATGGTACACTAAGCAAAGGTATATAGCTTATACTTTATGTTGAATGAAGTAAATCCCTCTTAAGAGCGTTTTGCATTCAGGCAATAGTAAAACCTAAATATTCAATAGTGGGTGTTCTTATTTAAATGCTAAAATGTGACTTCAGGAGAATGTAGGTGTTTACTTCTAAGTGACTTATAAGTAGACTTAGATGTTCCTCAATGATACAGTACATTTGTTAGCTTGAAATTATTTTACAACTTACGTTGACTCACTTTGGATTTTTAAATATCTAGTCCCTCTAGGAGCAAAGATTCTTACTTTTCTGGTCTTGGAAGACAAGGGTGTTTCAGGCCTGGGAAAGCTCCCCTGGCTGGACACACTCCAGGTTGCTGTTCAGCTCTGATATGCTGGAGTAGGGTGACCAGATATCCTGATTTTATTTATTTATTTATTTATTTATTAGGGACAGTCCTGATTTGTGGTCCTTTTTCATATATAGGCTCCTATTATCCTCCACCTCCATCCTGATTTTTCACACTTGCTCTCTGGTCACCCTATGCTGGACCCATGTACTTTTAAGCATCCCTTGAACTGGTTAGGCTCCAGCACCCTCTTTCTCTGGCATGCTTCTTCCCAGGCATGAACTCTTACCCCTTGATAGAAGTGGGGCCCTGTGATCCAGTTGCCCTAGTCCCCCAGGACCAGTTGTGTAGGCACTCCATTTCCCAGAGGTCTCCAGGCTTGTGAGCTCTCTGGCTTACTGTTTATCTATCCAGGGACATGTGCTAATTGAAGCACATAACATACTCTCAACTGTTGAGCATAAGACAGAGTCTTTAAAGGAGTCCAGGATCCTTCCCTCCTGCTCGTGACTTATCTGGAATGTGGAGTCCACTCTAACTTCTGCTGCCAGCTTTTTGCTTATGCTTTCTTCTTCCTCTTTCTAAAATGGCCAGTGAGACACCCATTTTTTGCTATCTCCAGTCACCACCCCATCACCCTCATCAGGTGATCTGTTGCTTAGTTACAAGACTGCCTGGGCAGACTGATGCTTCAGAAAGGTAGCCAGTTTTTTGTCCAAGGGAGTTTTTTATACTTCATTGCCTGGTGCCACTACCGCTTGGAATCTCAATCCAGCATGGAGTTAAATAGACTGAGATGGCAGACAAGCCTCACGTTCAATGTCAAGTTAGAGATTATGAACTCTTGTATATGTTTTTAACAAAACTACAAACTATAGCATACATAGATGGATTCTCCATTTCATCACAAAAGTTTTACTTCTCTGAAATTAGAGAAATGCAAAGTATTTGACTCTAATACCTTCTATCCAGATCTGTATAAAATTTGTCTAATCTTATGACCTCTGAGGTATTATCACCACTTCATTAATGGGCATATTGAAGAACAGAGTTCACAAAAGTGATGTGTAACAGATCCAGAAAGAACTAGATCTCCTGCCTCAGGTCCTGTGCTTTAGCTACAAGATCATCTTCTAAATCCTGAATTGTAATATCTGATAAAACACAATCTACATTTCATAGTTTAGTAATTATGTAAACACACTTTCATCACAGTTATATTTACAAAAAAACCTCAACAGTAGCTGTTCAGCTTTTTTCATGGATTTTTAGAACAAATCTTTATTGCATTAAATACTTGAAGGCCTACAGAGTAGCTGGCAGTGTGATCTAGTGGTTAAAGTTACAGCTCTGTTCCTCTCAGAGGTCACAGAAGTCATGGATTCTGTGACTTTCTGCACCCTCCGTGACTTCTGTGGCTGGCTCCAAGGCTTCCCAAGCAGTTGTCTCCAGGGTTTGACTGATATTGGATAACACTGAAAATGAGTCTGTTTCCCCATCTATGTTATTGGAACAAATATACTTGCTGTTTGTAAGATACCAGGTAAAAGGTGAGCATAAGTGGCAGCATCACAAAAGACTGATATTTCAAGGGTTCAAAAATAGTTATATAAACTTAATTTTTTTTAAAAAGTCTTTGCTTTGACTGGTTTTACCCATTAAATTGGTGGTGTTCCCTTGGTTTTAAAGGACTATAATGCAGGTTTAAAATATCAGTTTCTAGCAATCTACCTAAGAGAAGCTCTAAAATGCTAGAGAATGCAGGCTTCATAAGGGTCTACAGTAATTGTAAACTTTTTTCTAAAGTCATAAGGTAGTATTGCAGCTTTAAATTTAGTTTATATGAATTTATAGCCATAGCTTTTCTTCTTGCATATCATAGTAATACCAGTAACATTTGTTTTGTTCTATAACTTTCAGTACTGCAAGTGAGTTGAGTGGGAATACAAATGAGTTTCAGTAAAGTCCATAAAAGTTTTGCTGTGTTAAGAATACAAAGCCCTATGCTGTTACCATGGTGAACATATTTTCCATGTTGTCTTCCAGTCAGATAACAATTTTAGCAGCAGATTAAGGTTACGATTCATTTAAGCAGCTATCCTGATTAAGTGGTAATTGCTGTTACATGCATTGTTGATGTAAAATAACATGTCACTCTGATTTCAGGCAGTATAACAACTGATCTGTTTTGTGAATCCCCAAGTCTTACAAAAAGTCAGATAACTGTTTTTGATCACTCCCTCCATTACACAAACTATATACATCAGGAGTTCTCATACTGGGGGTTGTGAGATTATTACATGGGGAGGAAGGGAATCATGGGCAGTCAGCCTCCAACCCCAAACTGCATTTTGCCTCCAGTGTTTACAGTAGTGTTTAAATGCAAAAGAAGTTTTTAATTTATAAGGGAGGTTGCACTCATAGGCTTGCTGTGTGAAAGAGGTCACTAATATAAAAGTTGGGGAATTGATGTACAGCAAGATGGAGCAACCAGCAATGGTGGTGATTGAACTACTTTAGTGAAATCATACAAGACTTGAATAATTTTTTTTAATTTGTGCACCCCCAAAAAACAATGCAGATCATAAAATGGGCAGGAGAAAAAGGAGACAGCAGTCTACAAGCAGTCCCGTTAATAGATTACAAGTAAGGCTAAGCTTTTGTCCTAGATATTTTTGGTAAAAGTCAGAGGTCACAGGCAATGGAGAAATTCACAAAGCCCATGACCTGTCCCTGACTTTTACGAAAAAATCTGATAAAATGGGAAGGGACTAGGCAGCTGCAGGATGGCTGGAAGCTCTGGGGCCCCCACCACCTGTGCGGGCTCAGAGCTCCAGGGTCCTCCTACCCCCTCCCTGGGGAGCTGGGAGTTTGGGGGCCTGCTGCCTCAAGCGGCGGGGTACTTCACATCTTGTTGCAGAGGGTGGTGGGAATCTGCGGCTCCCAGCCACTGGGGCTGAAGTCGTGCCAGTCTTTGGAAGTCATGGATTGTGACTTCTGTGACCTCCTGACAAACTAGTAGCCTTAATCATTGGTCTCTGCCCTGGTCTAGCTATATCAAACTTCTTGTGTTAACTGTAATAAACAGGCAAATATATCTGGAAGCTTCTGTTTTGTGTAATCTGACATGTTGTCATCAAAATTGAATCTGAAAACCTAAGAATTCAATGATCTTGCCAAGTATCATGCCTCTTGTGACACCCATGCATTTTTACAGCCTTATCTGCAAGATTCTCAGGCATTCAGTGTGGCTCTGGGCAACAACTGCAGTTTCTTCTGCTAGCCACAATACGCAGCTATGGCACCTGACCTGGAGGAGAAAATGGGGGTGGATGGGTGGTGGTCAGCGATGGGGCTGAGACTAGATAGAGAGTGTGATTGGGCCTGAAGAGGGATAGGGAGAATTGGGCAGAAAAGGGGTGGAGGTGGCTGCTTCTGCAATTCCCCACATCCTGAGCCCCACTGTCTACCTATCACAGCCTTCTTGAGGTATACCAGACACATTTCCTCCAGTACCAGTTACTCTTTTAGCTCAAGTATGAGGAGCATGTGTGAAGATCCTGATAACTCATGTGAGGAACAGTATGTGACTAAAGACTATATATTGTATATGCACAAGTGAAGGGTGAATTGAAGCTGCACAAGTAGCATTAATTCTTGCATTCCCTACTTATGTGGTGTTGACCTCACAACAAACATTTAAAATGATATATTAAATGTAGGTGTCTGTAGGAGCCACTCATAGGTTAGCACTTAATCTCAGCAGCTCTGGATCATGCCTTTAATGGGAGTCCTTCCATTGACTTCGGATCAGATATTTATTGGCATCCTGGATGCTTTAGGGCATTGCCAGTGAGCTGCACAGCCTTTCACCAGTCTGAATCCAGTGATCTTAGTAGCGATTAAAAAAAAATCCTAATTTGTCTTTGACTCTCTATGAAATACATTTTGGGTCTCAGTTTCAGTCCTAATCACTCCTCGCTGGCATTCAGCAGTGAGGCAAAGAACTGCAAGGACCATGGGGTAGCAGAGGTACTTCAGTTCCTATCTTCTGCTCCCCTCCAGCCCCTACACACAACATGGAATTTATCCATACAATGGGGAATATTAACATCAAAACATAACTCGTTGGCAAAATATTATAAAATACCTAACTAGGGTGGTGCTGTGTTCAGAGAAAGGTTTATTACATTTCAAATGTGCATTTTCTCATATTGAAAGACTACTGAAGTATAAAAAGCTTCTTAAAAAAAAAAAAAAGCATGAGATTGTCCATGTGTAATTTGGGCTCATTTACAGTTTCTCCACCTTCCTGCCAGATGTTTCCACAAGCTTTTTTGGCTTTGAAGACTTAACTTTGATTAAAGGAAAAAATTACTAAACTGACTGATTTGCTCTAAACATTTGTCCTTTTAAGTATTACTGCAAACTCCTGTACTAATTCCTTTTACCACATTAAAATGGAGGTTGTGTGTGGGTTTGTTTGCTGTGTCTTTTGTCCTTCACCCTTCCTTCCTCACATTTCAGTTCTGGCCCCAAATCTGCAAGCTGCTCTGCATAGTATACCTGCTTGCACACAACCTGCAAAAGTGAGACCTAAATGTTTAACTCTTACCCACACTGGCTTCTTTCACTTATTTGGTTTATATTTTGTGGAGCTGCTAGACTTTTGTGGATTGCAATGATTTATTGTAAGAGGCACTTAGGATGCCTCTTATTTTTAAATAGCTAGCTTTTAAAAATTTCATTGTTACTAGTTTAATCAAAATTTCTCAGATACCTATTGTTCCTCATTTTGTCTTGGATTCTTTAAACAAATGTTCCAGTTTCTGATTCTGCCAGCTTTTCTTAATTCAAGACTTTGTATAGTAACTAGATGTTGCTTTTCTTAGTGTTTTATGTAATCAAATGCAGCATTGTTACATATATGCCAATCCAAAAGCAAACATGCTAATGTAAAATTCAACCAATATGAAACCTGCTAATAGTTTTCAGAAAAAGATGGCTTTGGGAAGTGTGGCTTTTTTCTTCATTTTTGGATAGATCTGCTATAACTGTAGAACTCTAATCTTCCTGTTTTTGTTGCCAGAAAGTCCAGATGAAAATGGCAAAACCCAGCGAATCGACAGTCTTATTATGAAGAAGATAAAGAAAAAGAAGAAAAAGAAACACCGGGAGGATATGAGAGGGAAACGCCTTAAAATGTACAACAAAGAAGTACAAACAGTTTGTGCCGGACTTACTCGCATCAACAAAGAGATTCTGACTCAAGGACAGAGTGATAACTCAGAAGTAAACAAAGAATCCTTCAGGTATCTGAAGGATGAGCAACTCTGTCGATTGAATTTGGGAATGCAGGAATATCGGGTACCCCAGGGAGTTCAGACACCATTTATGACTCATCAAGAGCACTCTGTTCGCAGCAGTTTCTTGAAAACTGGCACTAAATTTAGTAACTTTATTCATGAAGAACATCAGTCTAATGGTGGTGCTTTGGTCCTTCATGCCTACATGGATGAACTCTCATTTTTGTCTCCAGTGGAGATGGAGAGATTTGCAGAAGAATTTCTTGCTTTGTCATTCAGTGAAAATGAGAGAAATGCAGCCTACTATGCTTTAGCCGTAGTACATGGTGCAGCTGCCTACTTGCCAGACTTCCTGGATTATTTTGCTTTTAATTTCCCTAACACTCCAGTGAAAATGGAAATTCTGGGCAAGAAAGACATAGAAACAACGACTATTTCAAATTTTCACACTCAGGTAATGTAAATGTTCTTAAATGTATGAAGATTCAACTATTTTAATTTAGTCTCTGGATTTATACTGATGGACAAGAGATGAGTGATAATCCATGGACATGTCTTGAAGCCGCCTCTCCCCACCCACTGGGGAAGATGATAGTATTTGTCCCTGGCCCGTACTTAGGGGAGCTCCATCCTTTTGCATTCATGCCTGATTAGGACATTTCTTAAACCTTAATTCCCATTCCAGAGCCTGCTGACTAGTAGTACATAGGTCTCTGTACTAAACCAGCGGTTCTCAAACTTCAACAATCTGAGGATCCCCATTTTGATTTAAAACTTTTTTTTTTTTTTTTTCTCGGGACCGCTAAGACCTTGGCTCAGCCCCAGGCCCTATTCCATTCCATCTCTTCCCCCAAGGCCCCAGCCCTGCCCCTTGCTTGCTCTCCCCCCACCCTCACTTTCATCAGGCTGGGACAGAGGGTTGGGGTATGGGCACTTGGAGGGAGGGACCCCAGTTTGAGAAACACTGACTAAGCTAGTCCTTCCCCAGCCTTCCATTTAGTGGCTCCTTCTCCCTGTTAATAGGCCCAGTCCCTGCCTTTTTCAATTGTTCCTGGTTTTCACAAGCAGCAGCAACAAAAAATGAGACTTCAGAAGCCTCCCCTGGGCAACATATAGTGGCACTAGAATCAACCAGTCTTGTCAGCTTTAAGCAGCTGCTTGTGAAAAATAAGAACAGTAGCAAAGTCACATCCATAAGGGATGGGAACTCTGGAGTTTTTAAAAAAAAAAAGAGATGGATTGTTTAGGCCAGGATGGGCAAACTAGAGCCTGTGGGCCACATCTGGCCTGCCAGCCAATCTAATCTGGCCCTTGAGCTCCTGCTGGGAAGTAGGGTCTGGGGCTTGCCCCACTCCTGCACTCTAGCCGGGGAGCAGGGTTGGGGCTGTGCGTGCATGCTGCATCTCCAAGAAGCAGCAGCATGTCCCCCCTCTGGCTCCTACAGGTAGTGGCAGCCACGGGGCTTAGCATGTTGGCACCACCCCTGCCACTCCCATTGGCTGGGAACTGTGGCCAATGGATGCTGCAGGGGCAGCACCTGTGGATCAGGCAGTGCGCAGAGCTGCCTGGCTATGCCTCCATGTAGGAGCTGGATGGGGGACCTGCTGCTGCTTCCGGGAGCTGCTTGAGGTAAGTACTGCCAGAGCCTGCACCCCTGTGCCCCAACCCTCTGCCCTATCTCTGATTCACCTGCTGAACTGCTCGATCCCAGCCCAGAGCACCCTCCTGCACCCCAAACCCTTCAACCCCCCCAGCCTGCACCACCAGCTGGAGGCCTGAGCCCCCTCCTACACCCTGAACTCCTCATCTCTGGCCCCGCCCCAGAGCCTGCACCCCTGGACAGAGCCCTCACCCCCTTCTGCACCAGCCCCAATTTTGTGAGCATTATGGTCCGTCATACAATTTCCATACCCAGATGAGGCCCTCAGGCCAAAAAGTTTGCTCACCCCTGGTTTAGGCTCTCTCTACTTGCAAGCAGTAGTTTTCTAATCACTTGTGTTGTGTAGCTATTTTCTAGCTCTCAAATTCCATGTAACTTAGTGTGACTGTTTGTACAATAACTTCAAACTCTAGTTTTCCCAGGAGAATCTGCTTCAGTCCTGATCTAAAATGTAACATGGTAATAGTGTCATGGGAATTTGCTGTTCTGGCCACTTGTTAGCCTATCTTCTATCAGTAAACATCAGTATTTTACTTGTGATAGGAAAGTAAAATTTACAAGACTGTAATGCCTGCAAACATAACTGACTTCCATGTGCTCTAGTGATGTTGGCTGTAGGAAAAACTTGGCATTTAAAACAAACTGGAAATTCTTATTGCAAAACAAACGTTAGCCATACTAGATGGTGCTGGCTAATCTGTAAAATCACTTTCAAAGTGGGGAGGTGCTCCAGTGACATTCAAACACACCACCTAGCCTGATTATTAATCTTTGGTTGTAGTCCATTTACCCTTCTTTCCCCCGCCCCCTCCTAAAAAAATAAAATAAAAAAATCTTCGTCGGTTTTTTTTTTTTTTTTGAATCCTAACTTTCCAATACCTTTTTGGCAGGCATTCCATCTGAGAAGGCGTACATTATCCCTCTATGGGACTAGTCTTAATTCTTGTATTTACAATTCATTGTTTTTATTCAGGAGTCATGGATAGATGAGGAATACAGGATTAATTTGGATTAATTTTGATTTAGGAGTCTTGCATGGGGAAATCAGTTACATCTAACTTGCTTTGAAAAGACACTTTTTCAAGCAAGGCCCGTTGTTTAAATCAAGCTGCTAAATCTCAAAGGTGGAAAAGAAGCTTGCCTTTCCCTGAGCCTCAAGTTCAATGAGCTCTTATCAAAACTAGGAACCAGTTATTCAAAAACAATCTGGATCTTGCCCCAGTCTCTCAGATTTCGAAAGCTGTTACTATGTTGGATCATTTTTCAGCTAAATATTTGAGGCTGTAGGATATCAAGTTTTCAACAGGTCCTTTGCCATAAAGTTACCCATTCACTGGAGAGTCACATTTATATACTACTCATGACTTAAGCCGTTTCTCTATATTTCTCCAGTTGATGTTCTGAGGCCTTATTACTTCAGTTTTCAGTAAATTAGACTGAACAGAAGTATGATGTGGCTGTCTGCATAGCTCATATTTTACTAGTCAGTTACTGTATTTGTCCATCTGCTGTTTTAACTCAGGCTTCTCAACATCTCCTGTTTCCATCTACAATATGTATCCAAAGCAGAACTGTAATTAGAGAGACTCTAAAATTTAAAGTTCCGTACAGTAGAGACAGCAGGCAAGGCTGATACAGAGAGGTTGCAAGATGGCGCAACTTGGTGGAGGAACATGCAAAACAAAAAGCATCTTGGATTTTGATATTAGCATAATAAGGTACCAAAGTGCTGACTTTCATAGTCTGTTTTTAAGTTTTTATCCTTGTAAGGTTAAATAGGATTTTATAAGAGGCAGGAGCACAAGAGCATGTTCTTGCAAAATAAGCAAGGTCTCTTGAAGCCATCTAAGAAATGCATTGCAGAGGATGCATACATTTGCCATGTTGTAACAAATGACCTGGCAATTTAGTTTGTTTTTTTTTTTTATCTAGAGATTGAGAAGTCAGCCCAGTGTACTTGGGATGGGGAAGAGGCAATACTACAGTAGAAAGACAATGTTGACAAAACAGGATGACTGAGGTAGAAGTATTGGCCAAATCTATTTGAAGTGTTCCCATTTGAGACTAAAAACTATTCATGTGAACAAATAAAATACTAATCGTGTCTTCTTCCTTAAACATATTTTAAATGGAGATGAGGTTTATATAAGGAAAGTATTTATTTATTATCTGCTTATGCCAAAGCATATTTAGCTGTGAGCCAGCAGGTGTTAACAAATTTTTCAGTTGGTGTTGCCAGATCTGTGCATTCCCTGCTACCATTATGACTTTTTTGCTATGCCTATACTACAGGGTAGGTGTGTGGTTTCCCACCCCCTTAGCTTGCATACAGATATTTGTGCTAGTTCTTATTAAGCTAGCATGGGTGTAAATACCAGAGTAGCTGCAGTAGCACAGATAGCGGCAGCAAAGGCATGGCTTAGCTGGACCAAGTACAAACTTGCCTGAAACAGAGTATATGCTCCCATGGCTAATCTGTGCTTCCACTGCTGTTACCCATGGCACTGTAGCTATGCTGGTATACTTGTGCTGGTTCAGTGAGAGCTAGCACAAATATGTGTGCACTTTGAGGGAGAAGTTTTGGCGGCTCTAAAGAGGGTTTACAACACTCCATGCACAGAGTGAACTCGAATTGGTAGAACACAAATGGCTACTCAGCAGCAAGAACTTAAATGTCTGTAATAATATTGACATCCATAATCTATGCTTTGCTGTCAGAAAACTATTTAACCTACAGAAATCAGATTTATAGGAGATTCTTATAATACTTGTCTTCATTTTTCTATTGTACCCTCTAGCAACTCAATTGCTTGCTTGATTTTAGTGCCTATAACCCTTGATGATCAAAATTTGCCAGCTAAATGAATGCATAAACTGAATATGGCCACTGCATCAAAGTTGGAGAAATTGTGATGGTCAACAGTTCAACCCAGACCAGTAAGGAGTTTTTCACAACCTTTCCTGTAACTCTGGGTGCTTCTGTGTTGTGCATTTTTTGGTTCAGAACTCTGACATCAGCATGCTCAGGGCACAGTAACCTCACCTTGGCTTCTACCAGGCTGGTTATTCCTTGCAGGGTTGATACTAACACCCTCCCAATTCTGAGTTTTCTCCCCAAAAACATCTTTCTCTGCAGTGCTGAGTCCTTCTGACTGTAGCACCCACAGAACATTATCAAGTTTGCTGCTTTAAAGAGAGAGCACATAGCAGCTTATGAACTTAGTGGGATGACAAACCACCTACTTCCATCAAACTGAGTTGGCTTACAGTAAAAGTTAAAACAAGTTCCTTAACACAAGGATGTGTGCTTTTAAGTGATACCAAGTATAAGGAAAGAGGATAAAAGTGGTTATAAATAAAAGTAAAGACACTTAACAAATGAGTTTATTCCTTTTTTTCCTTGCCATAGTCATTCTTCCAGCATGGCTAGCCAGCTCATTCTTTAGCCAGCGCTCAACACACTGAGCTCAGACTTTTTAGTTTCCGTCGTTCCTTCCTTAGATGATGAATAAAATTTGTTCTCTCTCATCTCTTTAGTCATCAAACCTTTGAAATTTATTCTTCTGAAGTGTATTCCCAGGTGAAATTCCTTTCCTTGCTCAGTGTAGGTACATGCTGTCTTGTGTAGATGTCATGATGGCTTCTCCCCTACATTTGTGTTTTTTTATACAATGCAATTAATCTTCCTGCAATTGTCAATACAAACAATTAGCCCACTGTCCTTGGTCACACCTGGCTTGGGATGTTGACACCCCCCCCCCCTTTTTTTGGTCTGGGAAAACCTATTTATTGATTTCCCTTGACAGGCCTGATTTAAACACACTTTAGTTACACATTTCCAGTTCAACCTACAAAGAATTACATAGATAACAGTACATACACCATGCAATAATATTAAAGATCAGTGAGTTATTTTTCCAGTTATAATTATGTGACACATTTTAAATTACACATGTGAGGAGTTTAAGCTGGTCAGGCCATCTGAATCTGTTATGTACCAGGGAGCCCTTTGCGAACTGGCATTGGGGCGCTTCCAGAGTCAGTCTATGGTTGTTGTTAAAGGTTGTGATATCTGTCTTATTACGGTTGATTTTCCATCCAATTTGCTGGCTGAATGCATTGGGTCAATTATTTTTTTTTTTCTTGTATGTGGTGTTGAGTATGCGATAGCAGAGCGACATTATCTTCAAAGTCCAGGTCTTCAAGGGATGAGAAGTGTCCGTTTAATACCTGTTGGTATGTCTTCTGTTGTACACCACATTACCCAGGCAATGTTGAAGAGAATTGCAGACATGTCAGGGTGTGTCATACTCCTGTTTGGACTTCAGAAATGAGCTCTCTGATCAACACTGCATGAAAGTTGAAATAGAAGCTTTTGATATTGATTATACAGAATGTGCCATAACATTCATAGGACCAGCCTATCAAAAGCCTTCTCCAAGTCTATGAAATTTATGTAGAGTTGCCATTGCCATTCTAAGCACTGTTATGTTCCGTACAGTGAAGATCTGGTCTATGTATCCATACCCTTTCTGAAAACCAGCTTGCTGTTTTCTGAGAACACTACCAACTGCCTCTGATATACCCTGGACTGTGATCTTACACAGTACTGTGCTTGGCACAGATAAAAGTGTGATACCATGCTAGTTATTACAATTACTGAGAGTTCCTTTCTTTGGTATCTTTGTTATAACCCCATTGGTCCAGTCATTTGGCACTTTTTCCCTTTCCCAGACTGATGTAAGTAAAGGGGCCAGAATAGATAGCAAATTAAATTATGGGCTGGATGAATGGACTATAAGATGGATTGAAAGCTGGCTAGATTGTTGGGGTCAACAGGTAGTGATCAATGGCTCGATGTCTAGTTGGCAGCCAGTATCAAGCAGAGTGCCCTGGGGGTTGGTCCTGTGTCTGGTTTTGTTCAATATCTTTAATCTGGATGATTGCACCCTTAGCAAGTTCACAGATAATGCTAAACTGGGGGGAGAGGTAGGTACACTGGAGGGTAGGGGATAGGGTCCAGAGTGACCTAGACAAATTGGAGGATTGGCCAAAAGAAATCTGAGGTTCAACAAGTGCAGAGTCATCCACTTAAGATGGACAAATCCCATGCACCACTACAGGCTGGGGACCGACTGGCTAAGCAGCAGTCTTGCAGAAAAGAACCTGGGGATTACAGTGGATGAGAGGCTGGATATGAATCAGCAGTGGGCCCTTCTTGCCAAGAAGGCTAATGGCGTATTGGTCTGCATCAGTAGGAGCATTGCCAGCGGATTGTGGGAAGTGATTATTCCCCTCTGTTCGGCACTGATGAGGCCACATCTGGAGTACTGTCCAGTTTTGGGGCCCCCACTACAGAAGGGATGTGGACAAATTGGAGAGAGTCCAGCAGAGGGCAACACAAATGATCAGGGGGTTGGGCACATGACTTACGAGGCAAGACTGAGGGAATTGGGCTTGTTTAGTCTGCAGAAAAGAACTGCTATCAAATCCCCCCTCACTCAACTATCTGAAAGGTGGTTCCAAAGAGGATGGAGTTTGGCTGTTCTCAGTGGTGGCAGATGACAGAACGAAGAGCAGTGCTCAAGTTGCAGTGGTCTAGGTTGGATATTAGTAAACCCTCTTTCACTAGAAGGGTTGTGAAGCACTGGAATTGGTTACCTAGGGAGATGGTGGAATCTCTAGGCTTAGAGGTTTTTTAAAGCCTGGCTTGACACAGTCCTGGCTGGGATGACTTAGTTGGGATTGGTCCTGCTTTGAGCAGGGGGTTGTACTAGATGACCACCTGAGGTCCCTTCCAACCCGAATCTTCTATGATTCTATAGATGCTGCTAATTTAGGATTTACCTTGAACAATTCTGCATTCAAGTTATCCTTGCTGGAGCTTTCCCACTTTTTTTAATGATTTGATGGCTTGAATGATCTCTTCCTTAGTTGGGGTGTCTGTGTTGATATCAAGATTTTCTGCCTCCTGGATGTTTGCTTCCTCTTTAGGTGTCTCTCTGTTCAGCAATTCTTTTAAATTCACTGTCCAGCACATTTCTTATTCTCTTTTGGTTATTAGGTGTCCTTGTTTGTTCCTGAGTGTGCATTGGTGTCTGCCATTTACCACTGATAAGCCACATCATTTTGTGGATGGTTCCTTGTTCACCACAAGCAGCTGCAGCCTCTGCTTGTGTTAGATTATTAACATAATGCCATTTGTCTGCTGTCACAAGATGTTTAACCTCCCAGTGTGCCTTGCTATACTGCTCATGGTATTTGTCCTGCCAGTGGTGAAAGCCAAAGGGAAGTCATTGGCATGAAGACTGAAGTGCTCAACACCAAGACCAAAAAACCTTGTTTTTCGGAATGTACGAAACAGGGGCGCCAGTTCAGGTCACAGCAGATATGAGACACTACAGCTTACACATCCTGGGTGTCAGCAAGAGCAGATGGATGGGATCAGGAAGATTAACAGGAGCCTTGGGAGAAACTTCGCTGTTTTCTGCTTGGTGATGGATAACACCATGAGGGTGGTGCTGTCCTTTTTTGAAGAAGGGAATGGAGCATTCCCTGCTTGAATGGAAATTCATCAGCAGCAGACTTATGAGAGCCAGACTGAAAGGGAAACATATCACCCTGATTCAGTGATGAAGTAAAGGACAGGTTCTACCTTGCACTATGGGCAGAGTTAGAGTACCATGCCATGACCTAAGTATCGCCATAGGGGACCTGAATGCCAGGTTTGATAAGGACAATGCAATGGGGAGACATGGGTGTGGCATCATGAATAAAAATGGAGAAAGGCTTGTTGATTTCTGTAACATGAATGACTTAGTCATTGGCAAAACCTTATTTCAACCTTGTGAAATTCACAAGCTGACAAGGTGTTCTCCAAATGGCAGAGATGATAGCCAAATTGACCATATTACAATCAATGGCATCACTCACTGACAGATGTGAAAGTGAGAAGAGGTGGATATGTTGGCAGTGACCATCACCTTGTGACAGCCTCCATCAAGCTACAACTGAAGTGTGGGTCCACCAAACAAGGGACATAATGTTATGACAGTAACAAGATTAAGTCCCTTGAAATATAGAAAGCCTTCATTCTGCAGTTAAAGAACAGATTTCAAGCACTTGCAGACCTTGATGAAGAGGAGGGGAATGCAAACGAGGAGATCAGCAAGAAGTGGGACAAAGTAACAGCAATTTATAAACAGCAGTACAGGCAGAAGAGACGGAAGGTGTGGATTTGGGATGACCAGACAGCAAGTGTGAAAAGTTGGGACAGGGTGGGGGGGCAATAGGAGCCTATATAAGAGACCCCAAAATTGGGACTGTCCCCATAAAATTGGGACATCTGGTCACCCTAAGTGGATTACACCCAGTACATGGAATGCCATAGAAACCAGACGAGTCTTGAAGAAAAATTGTAGACACACACAATGCCAGAAACATAATGTACAACCTGTAAATTCTTAAAGTGCACACTTAACTTTGTCATATTGAACAAACTCTCATGAGAATGTAGAGTTGTATGTTTGACTAAAAGGCTGCATCTGCCTAGCCCAGTAGTTAGAATTAGGGGTTGTAAATTGAAGCATAGGCTAGTGTGCTACACTGTAACTGTGTGTGGATGCTGCTGCTGTGAACTAAAAGTCCTCCTTAAACAGGAATCTATTAATGTAAAGTAGGAGCCTTTTAGTTATGGACCTAACCTAGAGGTACAAAGGAAGCATTACAGCACAGTATTCTAATACATACTGGAGTTTACATCTAAAGTCTGATTTACTGTGGGGCCATGTAGATAAGCCCTAAACTGTTTCAAAACTATAGAAAGCAGTTAAACTCTTTAAAATTTGCTCTTGAAAGGTGCTAGAGAGGACTGGAGTTCTGTGTCTACAGAAGAGAGCACGGTGGCATGAGTTCTGCAACACAGTCCTGTGAATATCTACCTCTTGACCACCTCTAGGGTTAAGAAGCTTCCTAAAAGCACATTCATCATCTCTTTACTCATTTGGCAATAAAGTTGCCCAGATTGGTAGCTTGTGTACTGTGGCCATTACTTTGGTAGGAATTAGGCTATGTACAGAATGTTCTTAACATTCACCTCTCTCTGCTGAACTTAAACTTATAGTAATATATTCCTATGTAATTGGTTTAGTTGAACATCTTGACAATGCAGTTCTCTGGAGTTTCAACTGCAAAATTCCACTGATCTAAAAAACTGCTTATATTTGGGCCCTTTGAAGAGGCTTGTACACTTCAGAAAGTGTCAGCCTGAACCAAGTCTTCATGAAACCTTTTTTGTGGGGTAGAGGGTAGCTGGAGTTATTTGTTAACTCAGCTCTTCCAATATGCAACACACTTTCTTCCAGCACTGTAGTCTTGACCTAGACTCTAATAACTTCAGTTATTTCTGGCATGTTGATCAACAAAGATTCTATAACCTGAATCTAGTTCTGTCTTGTTCTGGCTCACATCAACTCCAAGTTTTTCCAGAGCTGTATTAGACCTGGAGTGTGAATAATTTGTTTTAGTAAGTGAGCACCCCTGTCTGAAAGCTAGCTGACCCATGAAATAGGAAGATGCCCTCTTCAGAGAGCTAGTTTTGATTTGGGTACCTAAAACAAGCAGCTATCACTAAGAGAACAAATGCTGCTTGCCTGCCTCTGTTGGAGGTGGGAACAAGGTGTCTTAACGTGGGTTAAATTGCATTGGTTTTTAACTGGTCTGTCTCTAATGACTCTTGTACTAAATGTTTTCAAATCCAACTTTGAAACCAATTCCGTCTGACAAGAGAAGACTTGTGCTAGCAATGGTTGAATGTGCCTGCCTTGTAAGGCATTCTGGAAGCCTATATTTTTTTCACTCCCTAAAAGGAAAGAGTTATGTTTGTTTAGCTTCCCCCTTTGGTAGAGATGTGTTTTTTCTTTGCAGTATAAGACCTGTATCTGAAATGAGAAGTTTTTGCTTATGTAAAGCCTGAATGTTCTTCACTTATATTTTTTCTTTCACCAGTTTCTCTAAAGTCTGTCAGGGGATGCTGTTAGATATAATAATGATACTTTAATTCCTGCAGCTGTTGAATATCCTCAGCTATGAGTTAATTGTTAGTAGCTTGTAGTGTTTGTCTTAAGTATTTCCTTATTGCTATAGAGGGTAGAGAAATAAGACAGTTCTACGCATTTTTGCAATGTAAACAATGTAAAGAGATGAGATTATGATTTTTCTTACCTGCCTTTTTCTCTTAATATCAGCACATCCCATGTTAACACAAGTGGTTGTAAAACTACCTTCTCCATATCTGATTTGACTGCCTCCTGAAATGTCCAAGACTAACTGTGCTCTTACTTTCTTAAGCAAAAGCTTGTCTGTGTACACAATGTGCTCATTTTGTCTATGGGCAATTTCAACTTCTTAGAGAAAATATATGGCGTTAGGCTTCTATGTGAAACTTAATTAGGCTTATCACTCTTTTTTTAAAAGCTAGCAAGACTTGTTTAACATCTATACTACTCTAATTCTAAATGATTTTCATTCACCAAGTGAAACAAAAACACCTACTGGAATGGCTTAACCATCTTATTTTTTTGTTCTTGTTTCTACTTTTGCTTTTGAGTAGTAATCTTGCTTATGTTGCTTTCAGCTTCCTGCTCAAGTGCTCAAATGGCTGGCTTCCAAAATGTCAAATCAACTGCATTATTGAATGAATAATGGCAATTTAAGATGTTAGAGTACCTTGGCCAATTAACAGTTAACTTCAAGAGACATAATCTCAGGCTCTAGATTTACTTAGATGTTGGAGTGCACATACCAAGAGGAAGTGTGCTGCTTGTTCTATGTGAGCTGTGGGGGAGAGGTCTAAAACTCTTACCCCACTAATTAATATATAGTTTAAAAGCTGTATTTTTTTCCTAAAACATGCATATTTTTTCACTTCTATTGTGCCTTCCTTTCAAATGGCTTAAGGTTTTACAAACCACAATACTCTAAGCCTCCCCTGCTTTACAACTAAGTAAATTACTGATGGGTTTTTTCCCCAAACTAGTGGGAACTTAAGTGTGTCATTCTTGAGTATCCCCAAAATGTATTTCAGAAACAAGTGAAGACCCAATCCCTACTAATGCAGAGAATATCTAAAATTGTCTAGTATATGAAAAGTGTGGGTCATAGAGAAAGGAATGACTAAGCATAAGGATAATAGTCATGCAACTAAGACAAACACTGTGATAGTTCTGTAGAACTAGTTCTACATTTCTTATTAACCTCACCAACATTGAAGGTAGAGTAAAGAATCAAATTTGGTCTATTATAAGTCAATAGCTACTCCAAGGTAGAACCCGAAATTCTTTACTCAACATGTGTTACCAGTATGGAGTGAACAAATTTTTGGTGTTTAAGCAACATTTATTACTCTTAAAGTGCTGTAGTAAGTGTGAGATTATTAGTGCCTTCTGTCCCACTTAAAAGGGTGCCTAAAACTCTAGCCCAAGCATCTAGTGGGATGAAAAAACTGCCATCCTAGTGATTCTATAATTAAATTAACTCAAAGTAGTGACACCTTGTAGTTTGTAGGGTGAGGTGGTCACAAATGCTTGCTGACTCCAGTCACAAAAGCATGCTGCAAGACGGCCTTCTTTGTTAGTGTGCACAGATAAATGACCCAGTCACTTACCTGCCTCTGAAAGAAGAGGGGTGAGGCTGTGTAAAGTGAAAAAAGTACCTTTCCTCCCCTGCCCAAAAAGTTATGTAGCTAAGAGATAATGAAGGCAAGCAAAGTAACCAACAAGCAAAGTCTCACTGAGAAATAAGCTAGTACTCAAAAGTTGACAGGTATTGTTGCTGGAGTTTGGCTGCATGCCCATCTAAACATTAGAATTTCCTTTTACTTTAGCAGACACTGTCTGCATCGCTGTCATTAAACTGTGTTGGCCACCCAAGCTTCCCTTGGTATGATTAGTACATAAATAAAACTTTCCATGGTAAAGTGACATTCCATATGGCTGACATCACCATTGACCTGTTTAAACTGGGGTGTAAAGGTGCACGGCCGGGGCTTGACCCTCCCTGGGGAGGAGGGGAGCCACACCAGCCTCAACATATCATCTGAGGCAGCCTCTGTCTTCAGGGGTGGGCGCCGCTGCAGTCGCTTGGGCTCCAGCCTTCTGCTATAGGGCGGGGCAATGAATATGAAATTAGAGGCTCAGGTCCTCGTGGCTCAGGGTTGAGCAGTCAATAGTTCAGGCAGCTCGGGCCCTTTGGGGCAGGACCGAGCAGTGACACAGTTAAAGGGGGCCCAGCCTTTGGTTCAGGCAGGGCACCAAACACACAATTACAATAGCTCAGACTCTTGTGGCTCAGGGTTGAGCAGTCACTACTAGACTTGATGGCCTCCTTAGGCTGGGAAGAGGTGGATTCTGTCACCCGGTACAGGTGGCAGGGGGAACGCAGGCCCATCCACTCCACTGCGCTCCAACCCGGGGCCCTAGTAGCGGCTATCGCCGCTGACGGTCAGTGGGGTTCCTGGCCGCAACACACTGACATGGGTTCTGGCGTACCTGCAGTCTGACTGGAGTCAGCTGCCCCCGGGCTACTTCCAATCTCCCCATCCGGGCCTACCTGACCTGGGGCATCAGTCCCTGGGAAGTCTAGTAGCATGGGCTCCTCCCGGCCAGGGCTGGGCGGTAGGTCCGGCAGTACCTCTGGGAAGTCCGGCCAGGCCCGCTCCAGGGATTCCTCGGGGTTGTGGCAGGGACGAGGCGGCTCCGGCAGCTCCTCATCGTAGCGGGCGTGGGGAGGCTCTAGCCAGTCAGGGCAATGACCCTGGGCCTCAGCAGCTTCCCAGTCATGAGCACCCTCTGGCAGGTCTGCTCCTGACGGCAGCTGGACTCCAGCTGAGGGCCGGCTTTTATACATCCGGGTCGCCTCCTGACCCTCTGAGGGGTGGGCTCACTGCTCAGTGGCCCCGCCCCCTTAGGTGTCTGACGGGGCTCGACCCTCCTGGGGAAGGAGGGGAGCCACACCGCCTCGTTACATGGGGGATATTGGTCAGATTCTGTTCCATGGCACTGCTCATGTGCCACAAAACCAGCTGTAAGCTACCTCTTGAGGATTCTCCTTTTGACTTGACGTTACTTCTGCATCTTGACAGTTTTGGGGTTCAACAGACAAGTAAGAGACTCTCTCACCCACTGCCCTGTAATCTGGTTGTCTCTGTGCTGTGCAGCCTTGGTTCAGAGCCCTGACACCAGCAACATGCTCACAGCAAAATAGCCTCACCCAGCTTCCACCAGCCTTGGTTATACCTTGCTTGGTGACCGCAACAGCTTCCCAGTCCTAAATTTCCCCCAAACCATCTGCCCTGTAGCGTCTGGCCCTCTTGCTGGAAACTTACAGAAGTTAAGTTTGCTGTTTTCTTAGACAGGACCCACCAGTTTATTATCTTAACTGGGGCTAACAAACACTGTATTTTAATCAAAGCACTGAATTGTTTTATGGTAAAATTAGTTTATTTAAAATAAAGGATGGGTTTAAGGGATACCAAGTGTAAGTAGTAATAGGGTTACAAGCAAACAAAAGTAAAACTGTCTAAGATGAAAACCTGATTTACACAAACTAGAGTCTTCTGTTCAAAGATATTACATGCCACCTTTTGGGTGTCGTCATGACTGTGCCAGCTGGCAGTGGGGTGCTCTTAATGGGTCACCTTCATCTTCCCCTTTCCAATCCTCGGTAGAAGGGCTGAGGAAGAATACCTGGAGCATGCTGCAATCTGGCAATCCCTAGCTAGTAGATGGTCTCTTGAAAGATATTGCTAACTAGCACATGGTAAGGTAAGGGTAAGTGGTGGTAACTACTTTGTAAGTCTTAAAACAGAAGACCCACTTACAGTAGAAAAACACTTAAAATCAACTGTTTCCTTTTGATTTTTTTACAGGAAAACTAGTCAGATTTTGAAATAATTCAGTAATATACTTGTGTTCTTTAAAACTAGTATGATTAACATTCTGTAGGTCAGCAATAAACTTTTTAACTGCAAGATTTGGATCCTGAATTATAATTTATGCCTTGAACATATAACACTATCTAGGTTGTTTGTCCCTCTTCTTCCCCCCCTCTTCCAAAAAAAAAAAAAATTGGAATAAGTATCAGATGTTTCTGATTCTTTTGTCAGCTGGAAAATGTCCCTTGTTTTAGTCAAGGGAAAACTACATCCTGTGAGCGTATATCACTTCCAGGTAAAACCTGTCCCTTTTGACTTCATCTGTAGGACCTGTAAAATACTGATAAACTTCGCTATTCTGACTTGACACCAGTTTAGCTAGCCTACAGATTTCATGTTCTCCAAATTTTTTTTTCTTTCCCCTCTTCCCATCTACTGCTAGATTGGCAGTTTTCTTGTTCTGTAGTCATTTAGCATTTAGTTTCTGCTTTGATACTATTCCAGCCCTAGCTTGGAAAAGGGTGGATTTGATTTAAATCAAATTTAGTGATTTTAAATCACTAATCAGGAAGACCTTGATTTAATCATGGATTTCTATGTAAAAGTACATTCTTGTCTGTTATAACCTTAATACATATTCTTCACAACTCGTTTTTTATTTGGAAGGTACACATAGTTTTTAAAGTGGTTTAATTTTTGAAAACTCTTCAGATTAGTTTTACAGCTGTATGAGAAAACGAATGATTGGTTATTTCATTTACGAAAGGTAATCTAATCAGATATTCATGAAGTCATCAGGAGGTTAACCTGTTGAATTGGAGATAAATCCTCCAAATATTAAATGGTGAACTTTCTTGCCATGCTGTATTAGGAGGAGAACCTCACCAGACAGATAAAGAAAACAATTTAAAATAACTAAAACAACATTATGTATTTCGGGTTTGTCTTTCTTCAATAGCAAACATTTTAACAAAACAAGCATTCAAATTTAGTTAAACATTCAAGTCTTTTTAAATCAGGGTGGTTTTTGTTAAAATTAACTAAAGTAGTTAAATGAAATATTTAAAAATTAAATTGACTGTCAGCCAGGTCAACATGATAAACTTAAAATATTGGCTTCTGCAGCTAACTCAGTCGTCTTCACCTTCATTTTCCTGTTCGTTCATAATGGGGGGGAAAAATGCAGGAAAGCTTGTTTTTGCTTTTCAGGTCCCAAATGCTTTCTCAATTTGGAATGAATTAGTCCAAACAAAGAGAATATTCTTTCTACACTGGAAGAAGCTACTGCTGTTAAAAGTGAGATTATCACTTCAGCAGTCTCTGAATCCAAGTGCTTAAGTGACTTTCATTAGTTCACTGGTGTGACTTTCTTTAAAACATCAGCAAACGTATATTTCTTGAATGGTTCACCCTTAGTTCTGAAATTTGCTATAGTTGGCATTATGGAGGGTTGATTGCTGGATGTCCATGTCATAGCCAGCTCCTCTTCTTCAGCAGTTAAGGTTTGACCCTGGTACCAAGTATTGAGAATATCTGCAAGAAAATGAGCTGAAGATAGTACTTGTTCAATTTGTCTTTTTTTTTTTTTTTCTTTTTATGCTTGTAATTAACACTCATTGCATAGTTCTCTTTAAGATATCACTTGGTTCCTTCCAAATTTCAACAGCATCAGCAATAAAACTACTGTTTCTTTGCATTTTGTTCAAGGCTACAGAACTAGGCTTCAGGGTAATCTGCAGGTGTTCTTAAACCCAGTGTTGAGAACTTTGGCTGTGACAGTGCCATCTATTTTTTCACTATTTTGTTCAGACTGTCATCAGATTAGGCCAGTTCTTGATATAGTGCTCAAAACAGTCCACTACTGAGTTCCTTCGCATGTCTTGTGGGAGAGTTAGTTTGGTTCCTCCCACTTTTTTCAGATCTGCTGCTGCGAAGTGGTTGTTACAGAAGTATTTTGCAATTTCAACATTAGTCTTTATTTCTGGAACACTGAAGTCTTTGGCTAGGAGGTGCATCAAATGAGCACTGCAACCGTGTTAGCTTGGGACGCTCTTCACTCTCTCTCTCCTAAATAATTTCTTCTCCTCTTGCATACATTTTCAGCACTGTCTATGACCAAGCTGCATAATAGACGTATTTGAATTTTTTGTTGCAGTTTGCTATAGCTTTTACTGCTGCTACTTGTAAGTATTCTGCTGTGTGCATCTCCTGATGTATCAATTGTTTCTGTAAGGAGGATGTATGTGCTTGTGTGACAACAGAAGAAGGGGAAAAACAGGATCATTGTGGACATGGCTCCACCCATCAAGACTCAGGTTAACAATTTTACCCTCTAGACCTTTCGCACACTGCTAAATTTCTCTTTCATACACTTTGTCCTGGAATTTGCCTGCGACATCTGCTATGTTGGGTGGACTGTATCCTGGTCTTAATGACTAAACCATGTTAATGAAGTGTGGGTTCTCAGTCATGGGGAAAAGAGAGTGTTGCATAAACAAACTGAGCAATTTTTCATCAATTACCTCCTTTTGTAATCTGCTGGTTCTTATCACAAATTATTTTGGGTTGTTTCTAGATTATGGAGGGTTTTTTCTTTTTGCTACAGATGATATACTGTGGCTATGTGACTGAAACACTATCATTGATAGAGAACTCTGAAACTATAGAAAATGATGGTGATCTTGAAGGTGACTATTTGTTGAGGATGGATTCTCCTAAACAGAAAAAGTCAGTGCAGTTATTTAATTACCATACTGTTTGTTTAGTATTACTCATTGCATTCACTGGCGCTCAGGCAGATTTCACCTTTTAAAGTAATACTATTTCAGCTATTTATATTTTATCACAACTGCATCTAAAAAGAGTAACAAGTATTTTTTGTGCTCAAACATGAGAATTCAAAAATAGTCCAGAAAGAAGACAGGCAGGCCCTAAGAAAGAAGTATGAAATAAAAAAGCTTACCAACCTGAAGGTCCTGCATGTTCAGACACGTTCCTTTCATCATCTTCAACACAGCTTCCTTCTGAGAAGAAATACCTCTCATGATGTTTCATTTGGGCACTAGGCCTTGCATTTCTTATTGTATTCTCTGCATTTTGCACCTAGGCCTGTCTTAACCACAGGTAGAGGAACTTCATTAAAATATTCCCAAACTGGGTCTCTCTTCTGACCTGCTGCCATTATAGATTTTCCCTTCTAGAGAGAGAATGGTATACTAGATCTCAAATCAATGAAGGCTACACTCAGAAAGACCTGAAGACTTTTGGAATATGCTGCTCAAACAGTTTCATTTTTGTTTCTACTGCCAGTCCCTCCCTTCTCACATTTATCTCCAGACTAGGTCTCCTTGTTCAGATCTATTCTGCCCCCAACAATCTTCTATTAATTGAATTTTTTGAAACTTTGCACTTTTATAGAGAGGTAAGGGATTGACTGTGTACACAAATTTGCAGAGGGACAATAGGGTTGAGGTCTGTTATTTCTCACCTCTCTATAGTCTTTATTTTAAAACCTTTTTGCTGTTAAGCATGTTATCTCTGGAGACACAAATCCATAGTTTGAAAACTGCAAAGCTAAGCATCTCTGGTATCTTCTACATTGAGCACTGAGTCCCACTGGGTAGATAAAGATTAACCTAAATAATCTGTACAGAAGCCCCTGGAACCTCATGAGATTGGGCCCCTAATCCATGAACTATTGGAGCTCATTTACAAGACTTTTTTCTTAAAACACTACATGAATACGTTGTCTTCTACTATAGAATTAAAATGTATAATCCCTATTCCATGATGAGATTATAGCTCAAAGATATCTTAATTAAAACTCTTTAGATAAAATGCTTTTTGGGGGGGTGGACGGGGAACCTATCCAATACATCTGATTAAAATAAAAATGCTTTTTTGATTTTTTTTTAAAGGGTTTTTTTTTTTTCCGCCCTGGCTCTGAAATTTTTCTTCCTTTTAGTGACTTCTTAAATTGAGCAAATGCTTCTGAAGGATTCTTTTTATAATATACAGAGACTTTCAAAAGCTGAATCGATGTTGGAAAAAGTTAGCCAATTTCCACAAGAGCTGCAGCTTGATGCCACTTCAGCAGGAGTGGATACTCTGGGTGTGGGTGGGGGTGTGTTTGTGTTTGTTTGTTTGTTTGTTTGTTTGGGGTTTTTTGTCTGTATAAAACAGAGATAACTAAGATGCTTCTGTGGGAAAACTGAATTTTACAAACTACTCATGAGGGTGGAGGTATAGAGACCCCATTCAGTTAAGTCCTTTAGCAAAACCAGTTCTGAATCCAAAGAAATAAAATTCATGGGATAGTAAGGCACTGGACAATTAGTAAATTATGACTACAAACTGAGTTACTTCATAAAGACCATATTTCATTCTTTCTTTGTGTAACCTCCTCTCAGTGCCTGTGGGTGTTCTGTTGGGGACCAAGGGCAGTATGTTGTCCTGGCCCAGTGACAATTAAAAATGGAATTAGACCCTCTACTCTGAATGATATAGAAAGAAATAAAATCTGCTTTCCACCTCCCTTTCCTATGCAGTGGAGCAGCTGTGAGCCACCCACACGCATTGCTAGAAAGGGAAATAAACATGCTTGTCAGTCTAGATTTGAAAAATTACCCCAGCTCATGATGGCTAACTTTATTACAATATGCTCTATATGCTATAGGAAGGGGGTCACCTAAGCACCAACCTGGAAGGACAATACCACATTTCTGTGCTGCTGGGAATTTCCCTGGCTTTACTTATTCCTGCATCTAAGGGTTATATTGCCAAAGGCTTTCTGAGATGTATTGCAGAGATGTTTGATGGGATCAGAATTTTATTATTTGTGGCTCTGTTTCATGTCTCTTTGTAATTGTTCAGTGTACAAAATTAGAGGGTTGTGAGAGCTCCGGGATTATGGCCACTTGCTAGGACTGGTTTCACATCTGTGGGTTGAGATAGTCTAGGGCAGGGGTCGGCAACCTTTCAGAAGTGCTGTGCCGAGTCTTCATTTATTCACTCTAATTTAAGGTTTCGCATGCTGGTAATACATTTTAATGGTTTTTAGGAACTCTCTCTCTACAAGTTTGTTATATATAGACTAGTGTTGTATTGTAAAATAAACAAAGTTTTCAAAATGTTTAAGAAGCTTCATTTAAAATTTAAATTAGAATGTTGATCTTACGCCACTGGCCCGCTCACCCTACTGCTGGTCTGGGGTTCTGTTCACCTAGGCCACCAGTGGGCTGAGTGGGGCCTGCAGCCGGGACCCCCAGCTGGGAAGGGTCTGGCAACCAGAACCCCAGACCAGCAGCGGGCTGTGCGGGGCTGGCAGCAGGGACCCCAGACCCGCTGTGGGCTGGGCAGCTCAGCCCACTGCCGCTCAGGGGTTCCATCCTCCGGCTCCTCCCAGCTGGGATCCTGGCTGCTGGACTCGCTCAGCCCGCTGCCGGTCTGGGGTCCCGGCCCTGCCCCCATTGAGTGGGTACCTACCTTCTCCTGGTTCTGGCCCATTCTTTTCCTGTCTGTGCACTGAGCTTAGGGTGGGAGTGCATTGAGCACAGGGCTGGGGGTGAAGGGTCTGCCCAGGAGCTAGAATGAAGGAGGGGGCTTAGGGTTGGGTCAAGAGGTTTGGGTGTGGGGACACTTACCTGAGCAGCTTCCATTTGGTGTGAGAGGTGGAAATGGGAATGTGACTCCCATTTGGTACTTGGGGTGGGGATGTGTGGGGTGCTGGGGATATGGAGGGTGCAAGAGTCAGAGCAGAGAGCTGGGGGCTTGTGAGGAGGTGCAAGTATCAGGGTGGGGGGGGGGCTCGGCGTCTGTGGGGGTGCTAGAGTCAGGGCTGGGGTCATGGGTGGGGGGGATGAAGGAGTCAACAGAGGGCTGGGTGGTACAGGGTTCAGGGCAGGGACCTGGGGTGTGTGTGAGGGTGCAGGGCTCAGGGCAGAGGACTGGGGGTGTTTGTGAGGGGGGGAGGTCAGGGCAGAGGGCTGGATGACTGCCCCCTCCGCTCCTTGTCCCGACTACCCCCTCCTCCTCGGGACCAACCCCCTATCTAAGCCCTCCCTGCCCTTGTCCCCTTGACTGCCCTCCCTAGAATCCTACCCCCTCGTACCTGTCGCGCCTGGACTGCCCCAACCTTATCTACACCCCAGCACCACCAGAACAGACCCCTGGGACTCGCGATGCCTGATCTCACCACTCCCACCTCCTGTACAGAGGCCCCTCCAGAACTCTGGTACCGCATACAACTCCCCCTGCTCCTGCCTGCCCCAACCCCTCTCCACATCCGCTCGCTCCTGACAGCCCCCCCAGAACTCCGACTCATCCAACCCCCATAGCCTTGTGTCCCCTGACCACTCCTCCACAGACTGCCCCCCACCCTAACTGCTCCCCGAGGACCCTCCTTGCTCCCTGTCCCCTGACTGCCCTGACCCCCTATCCATGCCCCAAACAGACCCAGGACTCCCATGCCCCATCTGCAACTCGCCACCCTGCATCTGACTAACTGCCCCCTCGCAGAGCCCGCCCACTCCCAACCAACCCCCCATGGGATCCCCAACCCCCTATTCAGTGCACCCTGCTCGCCTGTCCTTGCCCCCCTTACCCAACTCCCCCCCCCCGAGTCCCCTTACCATGAGGCTCCCTGCTCATATAGAGCCCTGCCACCGCTGCGCATGCAGCCCTGCCCTGCCCCACCCCTCAGAGCGATGTGCACGCAACAGCAGGGCTCAGGATGAGCGGGGAGCGTCTTAACCTCTCTACGGAGCCAAATGCTGCCCTGCAGGAGCGTGCAGCCCCATCCCTCAGAGCGCTGTGGGTGCAGCAGCAGGGCTATGGGGGAAGGCGGAGGAGGGGCCCGCGGCTTGCTGCGCTCGGCTGGCGCTCCAGCCCGGGACTGCGGACCCTGCGGCTTGCTGCCTCGGCAGGATTTTTAATGGCACGTGGAGTCCCAGCAGACAGCTGCATGCCATTAAAAATTGGCTCGGATGCCATGGGTTGCCAACCCCTGGTCTAGTTGTAAGCATGGTGGCTGCTACGGGGAGTGTGATGGTAAGCAAGCGCTTGATTTGGAGTGGAATTCCCCATCGCCTCTACTTCAGCAGCGCTGCTAATGTGACACTAAGCATCTGAAATAGATACGTTCCAAATAAGCCAATAAAGTTTATCCAACACATAATCTGCCAGTTAGGGGCCTCTGAAGCCTTAGGGTTTGCCCTAGTTACAATCATTGGTGGCCAGAAAGCAGTGCAGTTGTACCAGAGCAAACCCCTAGAGCAGAAAGCCAAAGCCACTCTAAGCCATGATTTGCTCAGAATACATATAGATAAGTGATAAAAATACCAAAATCCTATCTATATTCTCGCCCTACCATTGCGTTCATCCATGGAGAACGAACGGTCCTAATTCGTAGTGCAGACTGGACTCGAAAGTCTGGATATATGACATCAGAGAGTGGATTATCACTCTACCCCCTAGGCATTCAGCATAGGAAGCATGGCATGGAACTTCAGTTTCCCCATATGTAAACAGGGCATCATAACAGTGGCTTTACGAACATTTCCTAAGCATCACTTTAGGATCTGCTGACAAAGGCAGCTCTGTAGGGGCAAAGGGTTATTTTTATCACACATCATCTGAGGCTACAACCAACTAATTCAAGAAATTTCAGGTTAGAGGTGACCCTATTAAGAAATCTGGTCTTATTGAACAAAACGAATGGCAGTTTTTAAATATCCCGTCACCACCTGGGTCAGAGATACTAATCCACAGAAGTTAATTTGGTTTGGATCAATATTTTTCTTTTCAGTCGTATTACAGGATGATCAAATTTGATTTTCTTTGGTAAAGAGGCTTGCCAGAAAGCTTAGTGCTTAGTCTAATAAATGGAGTATAAACCCGTAGTGGGTATTAAGAGGCAAGGCGAGTATTTTGCTTCCAGAGGGAGATGAAAATTAGAAGAGAAAAGAAAAGTGGAACTGAAAACTGAAATAATTTCTTAGCTCACAAGCTGCCACTTTGATCTTTGACTGTGCTCTGCTGTGCTTGGATTGTGACTAGTAGGGTGGACAGTAAGGTGCGGGGGATAGGGAAGGGAATTTTAGACTAAATTCCACCCGAGAGTAACCATATATCATGACAAACTGTATAAACTTGTTGGAAACCAACTGTGTAACTCTGACATGAATTGGGATCAACAGGAGGAAACACCAGAGGTCAAAGGCAGAGATGGACACTGAGTTGGGTAAGAGATGTCAATGTGAGCTTGGAATGTCAGGGGATGCTTAGTAACATTAATTCCCTTGGCAGGTCTGGATCCTGCTGGCTCTTCCCAGTTCAGGAAGCACTTAAACATTTGTATACGGGCTTTTCAGAATTGAGGCCTCTGTGCTGATCTGGTCTCACTGGGATCAGCCACCATCGCAGAAAACCCCAGCTAGGGCAAAGGGCTAATAAAGTCTGGAGACTGATAGAGACATAGCCTATTTCCAACAGTGGGCAAAGGAGAACAGAACGCCAATGAAAATAGTGGTGGTAGGGCTATTAATTGTGATGCAGCTCCTGCCCCACCCAGTCACAAAAAGGCCATAACTCATAGAAATGTATTTCACTTTTGACCAAAATTGGCAAAAAGCTGCTAAATACAAGTGATAATGCAACTATGTACTCAAAATAGTACTGCTTTGGGCAGTCTGGGAAAGATTAGCCCAGGTGATCTATTTTATGCATTTTCCTGTGCTTTCTTTGCCTTTGGTTAAGGCAAGGCTGTCATTACATGAAGTATGAGCTTGTTTGTACCATGTAAAAGCAGCAAAGAATCCTGTGGCACCTTATAGACTAACAGACATTTTGGAGCATGAGCTTTCGTGGGTGAATACCCACTTCGTCAGATGCATGTAGTGGAAATTTCCAGGGGCAGGTATATATATGCAAGTAAGCAGAGATACATGAGGTTAAGTTCAATCAGGGAGGATGAGGCCTGTTCGTAGAAGTTGAGGTGTGAAACACCAAGTGAGGAGAAACTGGTTTTGTAGTTTGGCAAGCCATTCACAGTCTTTGTTTAATCCTGAGTGCATGGTGTCAAATTTGCAGATGACTGAAGCTCAGAAGTTTCTCTTTGAAGTCTGGTCCTGAAGTTTTTTTTGCTGCAGGATGGCCACCTTAAGGTCTGCTATAGTGTGACCACGGAGGTGAAGTGTTCTCCTACAGGGTTTTGTATATTGCCATTCCTAATATCTGATTTGTGTCCATTATCCTTTTCCGTAGAGACTGTCCAGTTGGCCGATGTACATAGCAGAGGGGCATTGCTGGCATATATGGCGTATATTACATTGATGGACGTGCAGGTGAATGAACCAGTGATGGTGTGGCTGATCTGGTTAGGTCCTGTGTGGTGTCGCTAGTGTAGTTGTGGGCAGAGTTTGGCATTGAGGTTTGTTTACTGGATTGGTTCCTGAGCTAGAGTTACTATGGTGCAGTGTGCAGTTACTGGTGAGAATATGTTTCAGGTTGGCAGGTTGTCTGTGGGCGAGGACTGGCCTGCCACCCAAACCTGTGAAAGTGTAGGATCATTGTCCAGGCTGGGTTTAGATCCCTGATGATGCGTTGGAGGGGTTTTAGTTGGGGACTGTAATGTGATGGCCAGTGGAGTCCTGTTGGTTTCTATCTTGGGTTTGTCTTGCAGTAGGAGGCTTCTGGGTACACGTCTGGCTCTGTTGATCTGTTTCCCCTAATTTCCTCGTGCGGGTATTGTAGTTTTGAGAATGCTTGTTGGAGATTTTATAGGTGTTGGTCTCTCTGTCTGAGTGGTTAGAGCAGATGCGGTTGTACTTCAGTGCTTGGCTGTAGGAAATGGATCGTGTGATGTGCCTGGGATGGAAGCTGGAGGCAATGAAGGTAGGCATAGTGGTTGGTAGGTTTTCGGTATAGGGTGGTGTTAATGCGACCATTCACTTATTTGCACCGTGGTCTAGAAGCGGACTTCCTGTGTAGATTGGTCCAGGCTGAGGTGATGGGGGGTGGAAGCTGTTGAAATCAGGTGGAATTTTGCCAGGGTCTCCTTCCCATGGGTCCAGATGATGAAGATGTCATCATGTAGCGTAGTAGAGATGGGCATGAGTGAACGGGAAGCTGAGGAAAGCGTTGTTCCAGGTCGGCCATAAAACTATTGGCTATTGTGGGGCATGCGGGTGCCCATAGCAGTGCCACTGATCTGGAGATTATATTCCCCATCAAATTTGAAATAGTTGTTTGTGAGGATAAAGGCAACACAGCTCAGCAGCCAGTTGTGCTGTGGCATCATCAGGGATACTGTTCCTGACTGCTTGTTTCCATCTGTGTGTGGGATGTTTGTGTAGAGAGCCCCTACATCCAGGTGGCTAGGAATGGTGTTTTCTGGAAGGTCACCAATGTATTGTAGTTTCCTCAGGAAATCAGTGAGTCACAGAGATAGCTGGGAGTGCTGATGGCATAGGGTCTGAGTAGAGAGTCCACATATCCGACAGTCTTCAGTGAGAGTGCCAATGCCCAAGATGATGGGGTGTCTAGGATTCCGGTTTGTGGTTCTTGGGTAGTAGATAGAATAACCCTGGCCGGGGCTCTAAGGTATGTTGATTTGTTTCCGGTGTTAGTGTAGGGAGTGTCCTGAGTAGATGGTGCAGTTCTTAGTGTATTCCTCAGTGGGATCTGAGGAAGTGGCCTGTAGAATTTGGTATTTAGAGAGTTGTCTGGCAGCCTCCTTTTGTAGTCAGACCTGTTCTATGACAAACAGCACCTCCTTTATCAGCCTCTTTGATGAAAATGTCAGATGGTTTCTGAGCCTGTGGATGGCATTGCGTTCTGCATGATTAGGTTATGAGGCAAGCGATGTTGTTTTCCACATTTTCTGCCTGTGCACGTCGGCGGAAGCATTCAATGTATAGGTCCAGACTGTCATTTCGACCCTTGGAGGAGTCCTTGTGGAGTTCTTCTTCTTGTGCTGTTGGACACCATTCCTTACCTATCCTGGCTAATAGCCATTAATGGACTTAACCTCCATGAATTTATCTGTTCCTAAGACTTGCTGATGGGGTCCTCACAATTGGAGACGGTTATTGTGGGTTTGTCTTTAGTATAGCTTATGTACATACTCCACAAACTGAACATTGAGCTTGTTCCAGAATCTGGATGAGCGTATGTTGTGAAAATTGAAAATGCTCAAAATAGCACATAGCATGTGAATGGAGACAGGGTGCTAAAATTAAATTAACCCAGGGGGGTCAAATTGGGGTTGGGACCCCTCAGGAGTCATAAGGTTATTACTGGGGGTTGTAGTTGTCAGCCTTCACTAAACCCTGCTTTGCCTCCAGCATTATAATAGTGTTAAATTATTAAAAATGTTTTTAGTTTATAATGGGGGGGGTCACATTCAGAGGTTTGCTATGTGAAAGGGGTCACCAGTCAAAAGTTTGAGAACCACTGAATTAACCTCTGGAGTCTTGAGAATGGCAAGGGAGGAGGGGTCTCGCCTTGGTAGGGTTGAGAGAGGGTAGGGTGGTGTAGGATATTGCTCTTCTCATGTGATCCCTCCCCCATGGCTTCTTGGCTATATCATTGTTAATCTAAAGTGGCTAATTTAATTAAGCTACCCTTCCGACATGAATCTCCCTATGGCACTGAAATAAATGTAGACTATAATTTGGCATTTGAGAAGTGAAAGGGAAGGTAGCCCCAAGGGAAAAGATAAGCTTGACTCTTGGTGTTAAATAGTTGTCTACAAGCCTCAACTGCGAATGAGATTTAGGGTAGGGAAGGCTGTGCCTCCCAAGCATCCTGGTCTGCTCCTATCTGACCCTCACCACTCCTGCCTCCGCGATGCCCCCTAGAATCCCTGACCCCTCCTGCTCCTTTTTCCCTAGCCGAACCCCCCTCAAAACCCCCGCTGAGTCCTGACAGACCGGAATGCCCAAGATTCAACCCCTGTCCTGACTGCCCCCCCAAACCTCTGCCCCCTCCCTGTCCCCTGACTGTCCCCGGGACTCCCTGCCCCTTATCCAACCCCCCGTAGCCCCAGCCCCCTTACCATCCTCCTCCCCCCCTGCCCCTGGAGCCTCAGCGCGCTGTGTCCAGGAGCTGGGAATTGGCATGACTCAGCTGAATAGCCCCGAGACCAAAGAAGAGGGGTTGTTCGGTTCGTACCACAGACACATTGGTAAGTCCCTGAGAGCTGAGAATGGGTATGCTTTCTGAATGCCACAAGCACTGAGATCAGGGTGGGGTGTGCAGAATAGGCACCATCGGTGCAGCCCACAGTCTCACCCCCCCAAACCCGAGGTGGAGAATTGAGAACAGGCAGTCTCGATGTATGCCACAGACAGAGAGCCCTGAGACTGGGTGTTAGGGTGTCTAAATGAGTATGTGAGAGGCACTGTGGACCTCCCTTTCCTCTGCACTCCTATGGGGCGTGTGTGTGTGTGCACGCGCAGAGGAAAGGGAGGTCCTCCGTCCAGTTCTCTGGGTGCTCAGCTGCAATGCCATCTTTTCCCATGCCACTGAAAGCTGAAGTGGTGTCACATCTACTGATAGTATAAGGCACATGTCCAGTTCCTGCTTCACAGCCACTCAATGAATGGGAATGCATCTCTTCTTTTGGCCAATACCAGTTTTGAAATCGAATTCATCTACCCCAAGAATAGAGGAATATTTTGGGCTCATCAATGCAACCTCTGAGTGTATGCTCCCTATTAGTATCCTGTTTACTTTGAGTGTTTGCTTTGCATGAGAAAAATGCAAGAACATGAGTGAATCTGCTTGGTCGTTATCTACTTTTAATTTTGGTATTGCAGAATGGGTTTTTTTAATAACATTACATTTTAGTCACTATCATTTGTGGAGAAAGAAAACAAAGCTTATTACTAGCAATATAGAGTATATTGCTCTTAAATCCTCTACACTTCATTTAACGCTTTATTGATAACTTCAAAGATGTATTCTGGTATATACAAATATAGTTGAAGGCAGTAACTAACCCTGTCTCAAAGCAATTATATATGTTTGTGATCAATTTTTATTGACAGAAAATATGACATGGCATTTTTATGAAACACAGCATTCTTTGTGCTGGGTACTGTGGCTTTTTAAATCTGTTTTAAAGTACTGATTTGGTGCTGTTCAGCTAAGAAAACAACATAATGTTTATCGGTCTGCTACCTAGCACCATTCCTTCTGGAGTCAAATTCTTTTTTTTTTCCCCTTGCCCCTTGAAGTGCTCATGCTCAGCGTGTATTGACGCTGAACAGCTTCTTCATGTACTCTAAAGATACTAACTGCTCTCAAGTATGTAAAGAAGTCCTGGATTTGAATGTAAACTCCATTGCAGTCTGAAACACTGATTTAATAAACTTTAATTTCCTGTCATAGAACAGTGCGTTTCATTTTGTCTTTGCTTTTTCTGAACCCTCTCAGGTCAATAGAACATACTGCTGTGGAACCTACAGAGCAGGTCCGATGCGGCAGATAAGTCTTGTTGGAGCAGTAGATGAAGAAGTTGGTGACTACTTCCCAGAATTTCTTGATATGTTGGAGGAATCTCCATTTCTGAGAGTGAGCATTATACTGTTTAAATTATTATCAAACATAAATGTTTTAACACTTCTAATTTACAACTTCAGGTTGCTTAGTAATGAGAGAATTTAGGTACATCCTCTCCATTCAGATGGTGATGAACTTTCAAACTACCTTACTGAGGATGCTGATAAAATCTACCCTCTGTTCAAAGAAGTAGATGCTGAAAGGAGATTAATTTAGAGGTTACAGGAATCAGTTATTTAACTGGAGAAACTATTGGGCTCTTGTTGCATGTCTGTTTCACAATGGCTTACTCTCTGAAAGCTGAATAAGTTAACTATATCGCTGGTGGAATACAACGTTTCATCTCTAAGAATAAGGTTTGGTTTTTATATAGTTCTCTTGGTAATGAACTTGAGCCAGTGCTTATTAAAATTTTAACTGTTGTCCATTTGACATAGCTTTTTGTGTTCCTGTTTTTAGATGACTTTGCCCTGGGGCACTCTTTCTAGCCTCCAGCTTCAGTGCAGGTCACAAAGTGATGATGGCCCCATAATGTGGGTGAGACCAGGAGAACAGATGATCCCGACAGCAGATATGCCAAAATCACCATTCAAACGGCGCCGGTAACATTATTTTCCTTTAATAGAAAAGAAAATTACAGGTAGATAAAATACTGTCCTAAGGTCTTAAAGTTGGTCCTTATTATGTGTGAAATTAGTCTTTCAAAGGTAAACTTCATGGCTTTCTTAAATTTCCCATGTGACATCATTCCTTTTGCTTTAGAAGCAAGCAGTCCAGTTATTTAAGGCAAACTAACATGTTGCCTATGTTCCAGATAAGTGCATTTGAGTTCAAGGTTTCCTCAAGGTTGATAGCATTATGTATTGCCTGTTTGACAGATTTCTTGGGTTCCTGAACATAAGAATGGCCATACGGGTCAGATCAGTGGTCCATCTAGACCAGAATTTTGTTTTCCAACAGTGGTTGATGCCAGGTGCCTCAGAGGGAAGGAACAGAACAGGCAATCATTAAGTGATCCATCCCCTGTTGTCTGCTTCCTACTCTGTCTGTGAAAAAGCTAATATTTGGTGTACTTCTCCAACACAGTGCAGAAGTCCCTACCCTGCATTCAAGGCTGGTCCTAATGCTACTTATTTAAGTAGTCTTGGTATTGGTTTCCTTCTCAAGAAATGCTGTATTCCAGAGGAATGTTCTCTTAACTACTTAAATCTCCTCAGCTGCCCTCATTGAAGTGTTGTATTGGTAAGGTCTATTCTCTGGATTTGTATTGCACTATATCTAACACACAAAACTAAATCCATTATTACAATAATTTTTTTAAAAGGTTACTATTTGAGGGTACCATCTCACTATAACGCATGACTTCCCTTCACTGTTTTACATTAGTAAATGACAAACATTTTCAGCACTGTGCTGAAGCCAGCAAGCACAAAATTATGCCATTATTTTGTAACTGTAGGGAAACGAAGGCTATAATTTTTTGGCAAAGAGAATTTGTTAGAGAAATATTCTTGTCCTCTTAAAAAAAAATAAAAATAAATAAAAGCTTTGATTGTGAATCTTTGAAATGCCTTCTGCCAATGACAGTTTTTTGTTGAACACTTTGATAAACCACACAGCAGTAGTTAAATTGCTTTGACAAAGCCTTCCATCCTCTAGAGTCCAAGGAAACGCCAAATGGACAATCTGACTCTGCAGTTATAAATTAATTGCTAGTAGTGTTAATTTTGTTTAAATTGTTTTTTATTTTAATTTCTAAAACTGTAATTTTTCAAGTTTTGAGTAAAACCATTAACATCTACCTCCCAGCAGCTGCTTGAAATCCAAGAGGCAAATTTACCTTCAGTTTTTTGGGGAGTGTTTTGTGCAACAAAATTTTGGGGAGAGAAATAATTTGAATCATGTTTTCATCACAGCTTTAAACAGAAAACCCAATATGTTCTCTCTAGATAACTTAGTATTTTGAAGGGTCTGTATTTTAAATTGAATTTTTAGTTTGACCCCAGTTCTTGTATTTCAAAGGATAATAAAACATCCCAATGTGACTGTTCAGAGGTTGACTAAAGAGTTCACATTTTTCCAAATATATAGTATATCTATTGTCCTTTTTACTTGTTGTCTTTTCCTCAATCTGAATTAAATCTATCTAGACTAGTTAGAGGTATAGATTTGTAACAGCAGGACACAAATCACATATAGCATGTGTCATAAGTAGATAGGTAAGGGTTAATTTTCTTTTACCTGTAAGGGGTGGACAGGGGGGAAATCAAGCACCTGACCAGAGGACCAATCACAGAACTGGATTTTTTTTAAAGTCTGGGAGGGAAAGGAACTCGGGGTCTTTTGTTTCTCCCGGCTATGGATTGAAACAGCTTTTCTGCTAACTCCAATCTTCTTTCTAATATTCTACTATCAAGTGTGAGTACAAAGGAAACCAAACAATAGGCCTGTTATTGCTTTGGTTTTGTAATTACAATGTGTGTTGATTTTTTGCTGGCCTGGTTTAATTGGTATCTTTAAACATCAGACTGTTTATTCCTATTTTCTTAATCCACATCCCTGTATTGAATTTCTTATGCAGTGTTTAGTATATGTAAGTTCTTCTTTTTTTATATAAAGTTTTCTTTTAAAACTTGTGGGAGTTTTCTTTCCTAGTGAGGCAAAGGGAGAGAGAAATTTCTGTGCCGGAGCTCTGTCTACTCGTGTGACAAGGCTAGGGGGAGGGGAGCCCAGGCTTCCTGGTGGTTTACTTTCCTATTGTCCCAGGGCGGGAACAAGTTACAGGGAATAGAGGTAGGATTAGCTCTGTTTCCCTGTGTTGGAGGGCTGTCTCTTTGGAGAAGAAAGGAGACAGGTTTCTCGGTATTGTGATGTAAAGAGATTACATCAATTCCCTCAGGTTGCTCAGAGGGGGAAGGGAGGGGAGATAATTCCCTTGCCGGTACGACTCAGACTTCTGAGTCGTGGGGGTCTTTCCAGAGGAAGTTGGGGAGGCCAGAGAGGGGGTCCCCCAAGGAATATTTGGGGAACCTGGGCTGATAGGATTTTGGCTCCTATCTGGTGGCAGCGAGATAAGATCCAAGCTGGTACAAGCTTGGGGGAATCATAGTAAGCACCCAGATTTTGACGCTAAGGTCCAGATTTGTGACAGACGCTTACCACAGCATGACTTTCCCCATTTGTTGTTGGGTTTTTTATGTCTGTGATTCACTCCATACCAGCAGCTCATGTCCTGCAGGGCTGGTTGTGGCTCCCAGCTCCAGATGTTGCAATCGGCTGCACGGGGGTCACACAACTGCTCAGGTTTGGTCCAGCTGTCCCTCCATCATGGTGGGGATGGGAGCTGGGTCAAACCTGAGTGATACTACAACCTGGTATACCAATTCGCAATGCCCAGAGCAGGGAGCCAGGCTCAGCTCTACCCAGCACAGGAGCCACCAAAGCCCAGGCATGAGGTGAGTGTGGGGCAGGCTCCCTCTTAATCCTGGGGCCCAGCCCTTAGAGATACAGAAGTTGCTGTTGCTTGGGATGAGTGCAGGGTGGCTCACTATCCAGTCCCATCCCCCCACCTCAGTCCTCCCCTCCGCACCAGGCTGGGATGGGGGCTGCAGTTCTTGGTTGGTGCCCCTTCCTTTGTCAGGGTATCTTTTATCAAATATCTCAGAGCAGTCACTAAATCCATGACTTTTACTAAATTTACCATGACTGCTCTGACGTTTTGATTTAAAAAAAATGCCATGACAGATCTGCAGCACTGACTATACTTAAATCTTTGAATACCAAATTTGATACGTAATACATATAGCAAAAACAGAGGGAACATTTTTGGTCTTGGATTTTGAATGCTACAGGACACTAGCAATATTTCTTCAAAATTGCCTCAATACATGTACAGATAGGAAAGCTGTACCATTCATCTCGTCTCTGAGTAGTCGGGAGCATCCTTTTCCCTCCTCTCTTCATTCCACTTTATAGATCAATGAACGAAATAAAAAACCTCCAGTACCTACCTCGGACCAGTGAGCCCCGTGAAGTTCTCTTTGAAGATCGAACAAGAGCCCATGCTGATCATGTAGGTCAGGGGTTTGATTGGCAGAGTACAGCTGCTGTAGGAGTGCTGAAAGCTGTACAGTTTGGTGAATGGTAAGTGTGACTGAGTTTTGTAACCACTCCAGTTGGATTTGAGACTGACTTCCCTTTATAAAAGGGAGAAAATGTGACATGTTGGTTGAATAGCAGCCTAGTAATGACTATTCAAATGCTGTGTAAAGTCTGTAAAACATAATCTAATAAATACATATCTCTGGCACCTTTTACCCCTACTTTCTTCTCCCTCCTGAGTCCAGCGCAAAAACTATGTTAACATGGAGTAGTTTTCAGAGAGCTTGCATGATATGCAGTGCAGGCCACTGTATCTGGTGCGTCCTGCATGTCTTTTCCTTCATCTCCTAATTGATTATAATGTAAGTTCAATTCCATAAACAGAATATTGTCAGGTCAATTGTTCATTTGTGATGGTACCGACAATATTTTTCCAGCTCCCAGATTCAGGGCATTGCTGGTAACTTAAGTCCTGGGAAGAAATCACAAGTTTTGAGTTGGTAATGTTGTCTGTAGCAATTACAGTAGAAATTGGACGGCAGGAACAGTGTCATCGGCAACAATATCAGCCAAGATTAAGATAAATAAGCAGTGCCAATGTTTCCCTTGCCTTATATTTCAAATCCATTGAACAAGCAATTTCTACTTATATGGTCCCCATCACCATAGTATCTGAGTGTCTTACAAATTTTTCTTTCCAATATTCCTTTAAAATATAGATATTAGCCCAATTATAAAATAGGAGAATTGAGGCAGAGTGACTTTTCAGAAGTTACACGGGAAGTCTGTGGCAGAGTTTGGAATTGCACCTAGCCCCCTGGAGCCCTAATGCAGTCTCTTTTGCTATGTAAAGTTCAAGTCAAAGATAAAATGAAGCAATTCAGGAAATGAGGTAGGATCTGTGGAGTCTAAAGAATATGCATATACTAATGTTATTGTATTAGTTGTGATGCTGAGAGACTTATTACCCAGTAGAAAACTATATAATAGGTATTTTCTTTATGGTGACTCTTGCTTTCCAGAGCTGTAACCACAAATTCTTTAAAACTCAGTCTTGACAATCTTCATCTCTAGGAGTGTCCAACCTCGAATAACCAAAGATGTGGTTTGTTTCCATGCTGAAGACTTCACTGATGTGGTACAGAGACTTCAGTTAGACTTGCATGAACCTCCAGTGTCACAGGTACTGTGTTCCCTAGTTGCAACTTATTTCCAGCATTTTGGAAATAGCTTCAAAAGCAGCATATTTATGGATTTTTTTTTAAATTAGTGTTAGTCAAATGTTTGAAATAAAGGTATCAATAGTGGGTGTCTGAGACATGGTTCTAGGCTTGTGACTAGAGCTATTTATCTCCAGTTCTTGTCCTAGTGGTGGTAGGATCACCACATGAGGGTCATGGGTTCTGATCCTAGCATGACCAAGTGTCACAAAGCTCCTTTCTTCATGAGACAAGGAACCAAGAAGTCTTGAGTATGGGTTACAGGAATTTCACATAATTTGGGTTTCCATTCCCCTCCACTTGCTTCAGACTCTTTCTGGCATAAACCATGTCTGGCTGACACCATAAAGCATTGGAGCCTCTTGAGTAGCTGGTCTCCTGCAAGACAGTAATACCATGAAATATCTAAGATATGGTGTGTGCTACAGAAATAATTCTAAACTGGGTGAGGATTTACTGTGCACACATGCCTCTAACCTCCGCCCCCCACGCCACATGATGCTAAAGAGTTGGAGTTTTGGTCTCCTAGTACCAGACCAACCACACCCAGCTCTGTCTGGTAATGCCAGGTCAAAAGCTTCTTACTGAAGCTCTAATTCTAGTTTTAAGACTTGCCTGTGACCCTATAATGCAGTGGCAATGGGTCATTATTTGTTACCTCATAGGTGCACAGAACACTTCATAATGAGAGATTAAAGATTTGTTCTTGCTGCAAGTAGCTTCTTAACTGAGGTTGTATTCTTTAAAGAGTAGTTGCAATCAAATGGGTTGCTGGACTGAAAGTGTACTCTTCTATCTAAATGGATGCCCAGCTTTGGACCCTGCATACAGCTTAGCAGTAACTTTCCCCTTTCTTCCCCTTAGTGTGTTCAATGGGTGGATGAAGCCAAGCTAAACCAAATGAGACGGGAAGGCATTCGCTATGCTAGAATCCAGCTGTGTGACAATGACATCTACTTCATCCCTAGAAATGTCATTCATCAGTTCAAAACAGTGTCAGCAGTCTGCAGTTTAGCCTGGCATATAAGGCTCAAACAGTACCATCCTGTGGGGCAGTCTTCTCAAAATACAGAAAGCAATTCAAACATGAACAGTAATATCCCTGAAAAGACAGAGTCAGAAGGTGAACCCCAATGTGTGAGTGTAAAAACAGAGTCTGAGGAACCAGGTGTAGAAATGCAGTTTACAATGGGGGCACCATCCTCCTCCTCCTCCTCAATTTCATCAATATCGGGACTCGTTCTGCAACCAGATCAGGTGGCCCAGCCTCTTCCAGTTTTTAAACTAGAATCTGATCAGCAACATAATCCACAGGATCACACAGACTCTTCTGTGTGATATGTAAATAGTCAAACATTTTTAACAACTTTTTAAAATTTTGATGTGAAGTTATAGTTTTATAACTTGCTTATGTTTTATTGGAGAAATCTTGCCTATAATTCTATAAAGAAAAGTGACATTCCAAAATGTCAAGCATATCTTTTTTACACAGATTATGCAAAAGATCAAGTTGTATTTTACTCCCATAGTACAGCATGTAATAGTGGTCTACCACTTCTTTCTGTTTAATGAGGTAATAATTCAATATCTCCTCATCAAAATCAGAATGGAATTCCTCCAGGCACTAAAAATCATTGAACTATCTTGGTAAATCTAATCCCCCTACTTAATTTTTTCTTTAGCCTTCACCATAAAAGAATGGCTTTTGTAGAAGACTCTCCCATCTGAATTTACTTGCTAAAATCAAAGAGAAAGCACAGCACTTTTGATGATCAGTGATGTTTTTGGTCTGTCCTTAAATTCGTGGTGGATACTCAAATTACTAGATGTATAAATCTTTTAATTTTTAATTGTTAAACAGTCCATAAAGAGGTGAAGTGTGACATCTTATCCTGTTGAAATGTAATCACTTAGACGCAACACTTTCCATAATACTGCTTGTAATGTTTGACGTGAGGATTTTGTTTCCTAAATACATTTTTCCTGAACATGACTAATTCTAGTGTTGTTTTTTTTAAAGGCAATCTTATGGAGGTAACTGCATTCTTGTCTGAGCACTTTAAAGCATTAGAATACTAACAACCTTGGCAGCTTGTTTTGATAAATTCACAATAAGCATCTGATGGAAAACATCCTCTCCCTGGTACTGATGCACTTAATCTAATAGAGCTGAGTCAGTGATAACCAATTTATATTGGTTGTCCTTATTCTCTGAAGTTCTGTATTGCTATTTCAAAATAAAATATTATGGCATTGGGTTGCTGTTTCCACTTGTAGCTCTTGGGTACCCTGGTGCTGTGTTTGAAAAATCAGTGACACAAGCTAATATGTTGAGTGTCATCTGCTGACATAGTTCTTTTTATAGTCTCATGATATTTCTGAATGTTTGTGTGATCTGTATTTGACTTTCACTCACCACTTATATAACAACTGTCTTTTCTAGTCATCAGAAAGAAGAGTTCCCCCCCACACCTAGGATACAAACTCGATTGTGGTGCCACTGAAGTTGTCCCCAGACAACTAAATGTTCTAATCCTCACTGGGGTAGGAGAGAGATTTCTAACACTATATTAGAATAAGGAAAAGAAAAGATGCTGTGTTATTAGTTCTGGGTGCATCTTTTAAATATCAATTATGAATCGTCTCTTTAAAAAGGTTCTGAAATATGTTAATCTGTTGTTATAAATATTACTTTGTGCAATATTGTTTTGTGTAGACTTATATGCATCTTAGCACCTCAATATAGAGGTCACAATTTTAAACTGATAGCAAAATAATCATCAGAAAATACTGCAGTGATTAGTTAGAATCTGTATTACTCCTTGTATATGTACGTATTGTCTTCAGTACAAAAATGAAGACAAATTAGAAAATATTTCAGACTAATTTACAGATTGAAGTGGTGGTGACTTGTTTAGTAATCTGTGTAAATAAGGTATTAGAATGGAAAGCTTTTATGAAAAGTAATATGATTCATGCAGGGGTATAATTTAATTTTAGCAAAAATTCTAGATTATCAAAGCTGGTTCAGAAACAGGCCCTCTGTTCTCTGGCATTTTTCCCACTTTTTTGTTGAAGAATTTTAGAGAGCTTTAATGGGTTGTGCAAAGTAGAATTCTTCACAGGCAATATTGGCTTCAGTGCCTCTTTCATGTTCGCACTGGTTAATATCATGTTAATGTTATTTTCCCTTTCTTTTTTAACTCACTCTGCTTGTCTTCCAAGTGCTCATTTCCCTTCTCCCATGTGATATTCATTGGCCGTGTCAAAGATGGTATCATCATCTCTAAGTCATTGCTAACTAATAAGGTGATTGTCCCTTGACAGTCAGCACTGTGTATAATCACTCAGGAACTGACATATTTCAAAGACCTTACAATTGAAGGAAAAGCTATTCATCCCTTTATAAAACCAATTATCCCCATATATCTTAAAATGCAAAAATTAAACATACTTAGGCTAAAAAGGTTCACAATTTAAGATGCACTGTGCACCATTATTTTTTACTTGTATTCCTCTAGAGCTTGAAATAAAATGAAAAGAGAGACATATAATTTGTAAATGTGTATTGGAAGTATCTCTCTGTAAACTATATTAAATAGCATGCTTTGTAAACTAATGAATACAGTAGACCAGCAGAGTGCTTCACACTGCTTTCAAAACAGTATCCTACTTGTGTGAAATAATCTATTCTTTCTAAAGTATCAAGAAAATGCTTCTCATTCTTACTTCTGTGGATTGAATGCCTTTAACCACTGTACCATACTTTCCTTTTACTCACTTAGTTTACTAGTTCAAAACTTAGTCAAGCTGATGTCCTTCTCTTCATTATAAATTAGCCATAGAATGATTTGGATGATGTTGCTATTCTTTTGATGTTATTTGTAAGCCTGAGGTAGAGATTAATAGATTTGTTTCAGATAAAATTTTAAGAAGCTTTCAATTTTATAACTTTTTTTTCTCAATTTTGCCTGTACACATTTTAATCTTTAATGAAATACTAATGCAATTTTTGAAACATTTGCAAAATCCAAAATTACCACACTTCTTCCAAACTTGATTCTTCCAGCTCATCTCTAAATATAGGTATGGAAAGAATTGCTTATGAAATCAATGGCTAAATCTGTTGCCCATTAGATTGTGTCTGTAGTTCTGAAATCAGTGAATTATAGTTGGAATAATACCTTCGGATGTGCAGTACTCTAAACTGGTCAGCACTACAAATGGCTTACTGAATAACAAATGTGAAGAATACAGATGTCGTACTTGTGCTTTGTGAGAAATCAAGTGACAGATGGACAAGTTAATCTTTTCAGTATAATATCGGGCAAGTCAAATCTTTGGCTAGTCTTAAGAGTAAAATATTCGCAAGTAATTGGTGGAAAATGGCAATTTCTGATTGACTTAATCACTCAAAGATTTCAGAAGATAGCTCATTAAATTCAGTGATAATTTAAATGCCTATACTTTTTATGCAAGCATATCTCAAATTCAGTTGGCAAGAATATATCATATCAACAGCTGTCAGTAGATTGAGGATTTACAGATATGATGAAATAGAACTATACATAAAGATGGAATAAATTTCAGAACAGTCTGTGTCACATTTTGATAATATTCCTCTAGAATTCATTGATACATCAGGTGAGCTGGTGTTTATAATAATTCCATTAACTTCGGTGGGGGTAAATCATCATAGCTCCACTGAAGATCTGCCCTGTCTTTTAGAAACCTGTGGGTTTGGTTGAAGTCTGGAACTGAAATTTGGAATACTCTCTCGGCTTGAAACCAAGTCAGATTTTTAAGGCAGTAGTCCAGGGACATAATACTAGAGAGCATAACTAGCTGTAAGGGCAGGTCTACGCTGCAGCCGGGATCGACGCTCTGAGATTGATCGACCAGCGTTGATTTAGCAGGTCTAGTAAAGACCCACCAAATCGACTGCAGATCGCTCTCCAGGCGACCCCTGTACTCTACCCCCAGTGAGAAGAGTACGGTAAGTCGATGAGAGATTTTCTCCTGTCGACCCCCCCATGGTGTAGACCCCACAGTAACTCAGCCTAAGGTACATCGACTCCAGCTACATTATTCGTGTAGCTGGAGTTGAGTAGCATAGGTCTACTTACTGCGGTAGTGTAGACATAGCCTAAGATGGAAACTTGGGGTTGGCTTCTGTTTTAAGCGCAGCTTACAATTCTTTTATTAGCAGCCAAGGAAAACTGCAAACTGGGATAAAGGTGAGGGGCCATGTTGTGCCAGAGATCAGTTAGCCAAATAGAAACTCTAAATATGAGAAATGTCAAATAATTATTATCACATTTTCCTCTTCTTTGGGTGTCCTAATTGTTTCTGTGCAGAAACTTGACCTGTTTTAAAAGTACTTTGTGAAGCCGATAGTTCAGTTCTCTATTGTTGACATGTTGTCTTGCAAGAAGATGGAACACTCAATGAAGTGTTCTCCAGGGCTATGTAATAAAGTAGTTATTAATCTATACCTTTTGCCATATAAAAACACTGTTAATCTGTCAACTGTTTTCCTACATGAGTACTTAGTACCAGTCTCTTGACATAATTCTGTTTTGTCAGAGCTGCAGGATGGATGGGAGTTCAAGTCCTTCATTTTGCTCATTCTGCCATTCACATGCTTGAATTTTACTGAGTGATAAGCACTTTACATTTATTGTTCTAAATGCTAAGTGTATGTAGCCATATTGGTTGTTTTTAAAGGGCATGAGGTGTGGGAGGGACATTATCTTCAGCTCCTGAAAAGGGACCTTTTTTCACCTGAAGGCTTGTACTGTAAATTAACTTACGTTGGTCTCAAAGAAGATTTCCCCAACAATGTTATGGCCTTACATTACCTTCCAGTAATATAAATAATTATGATCAAATAGCACATGTAGCTGAGGAGCTAATATTATAGCACTCTTGAACTGTCTAAAGAAATACTTGTACTTCTAATTTCTTTGTACAACATGTAAAGAGATTTCTTATTTGATTGGCAGCTAATATATTTTCTGTGGGTTTTAATGTATCTAAGTTGTTTGCATACAGAGGACATGTACAATTGCCTGGAAGACTGTTTGCTTTGTGCAACCCTAGTATATTTATTGACATTTAACAGAAAAGTTTTAAAGAGGTTTTTATAATGCGTAGTGTAAACAGAACCTCTATGTGAATAATCCTCTAACCAGTGTATTTCTTTTAGTAGCTGACTGTACAAGCGTGTCAAACTGTTAAGCTATTTCTTTGTAAAATAGTACAATGGAATGCATAGATTTTTTTCCTGTAAAGTATTTTTTTAATAAACCTGATTTTGTCCTTTACTTCAGTCTCTCCTTATTTAAATTTCTTCATATTAATAGCAATAACTCCTGTCTTCTGAGCAACTGCAAATGTTTAGAATATAAACCTATCCTCTCCTCTAGATACATCTGAACACTTTCTTCAAAGATCAGTAACACTGGCAGTATCAGCAGGGCTGGCTCCAAGCACCAGCCAAGGAAGCAGGTGCTTGAGGTGGCCAATATCAAGAGGCAGCACTCCATGCACTACTGGGGTGGCACATCTGGGACTTTGGCAGCAATTTGGTGGCAGGTCCCTCAGTACCTTTAGGAACAAAGGACCTGCTGCTAAATTGCGACCGTAGAGTGGAGCGGTGCGATGCGACTGTGCTGTTGTGCCTTTTTTTTTTTTGGCGCTGCTTGGAGCAGCAGAAAATCTGGAGCCGGCCCTGGTCTCAGAGGTTGATTTTGTCCCCATGCCTCCTCTCACCTTCCTTTTGTTATTTCCAGTGGTTAGCTAGTGCTGGGATCACTTTGAAGCATGCTGCAGGTACAGGTAAACTAAAAATCCTGAGAATTGGCTTTTAAAAGCAGGAAAATATGGTGGCTTGTGGATGGGAATGGGAAAAAAAAAAAAAATCACCCCATCAGGTGTATGTTCTAGTCAGACAAAATATGTAAGGATAAAAGAAGTTTAGGGGGATCTTTCTAGTAATATCTGCTAAATGCTGGGTATGCATAACATCATACTCTCAGCAGGGGCGGCTCTAGACATTTCGCCGCCCCAAGCACGGTGTCATGCAGCGGGGGGCGCTCTGCCAGTCCTAGCTCCGGTGGACCTCCCGCCGGACCCTCCACAGGCATGCCACCAAAGGCACCCTGCCTGCCGCCCTCCCGGCGACCAGCAGAGTGCCCCCCGCGGAATGCTGCCCCAAGCACACGCTTGGCGTGCTGGGGCCTGGAGCCACCCCTGACTCTCAGAATGGGGTTGTTACATTCTCTTAGTAGCCCAGAAAAACAAAATCTAAGCTACTTCAAAGCAGACAGAGTTAGCAACTATTATAAAATGTTTAATTTCATTTAAGAGGTAGAAAAACTAAAGCCTGCAATCATTGGACCTTTTATCTAGGAGGGGAGAAAGAGAAACTATGATTGCTATGTGTTGCATATAATGGCAGTATGGGAAAGGCGGCCAGCAGCTCTAATGGAACTAAAACCTCTGCAAGATTTGTTTTTTAAGTTATGAGGCCTCTGCTACAATTCCCTATCCTGTCTCCAGATACTACAGACCATCCCTGCTAGGGATGATGATGATGTGGATGATCTCTTGCTCTTTCGAAGTATTTTAGAGACAATTTCTGGCTTTAGAATGCGCCAAACTGTACCAAATGGCATGTACTAAAAAGTTTGTTAAACCCCAAACAGCCCTACAATGGATTTATCCCAATCCCTCTACAATCTACTCCAATTTGAACATTGTATAACAATACTTCTCTCCCCACAGGAGGTCCTGTACATCCTTGGATATTTTACTTAACCTTAGTAAAAGTGTATGTCAAAAATTTGACCTGATAGTGAGTCAGTATTTCAAAGGGGAGAAAATTCTCTCCTGCATCTGCACATGCAGGACTGCTGCTGATCTATAGTCTGCCTACAGGGAACTGACTGGCCACTACAACAGCAGGTAAAACTTGTAGAACGCTATCTCCGCTACGTTCTCTGAAATAGTGGCTTTTCACTCATGGTGCTATTTATATGTGGCAAAGTAGCATAGTGTAATTTATGTTTTATCACAATTCTCAAACTTTCATGCTAAAGCAGGCAAACATAGAGCACTGTTTCTGTTGTTGGCACACCACAGAATGTCATCTGGACCAGTAAACTATTCATGAGAGCATAGTTTCAGATGTGCATGCCTTCGGAAAGAAGAGCAATGATAGTTTTGATGGTTGTGCAATGTTAATTAAGCTATTTGATTGATCAGAATCACTTTTCTCTGTCAATAGTGTGGATCCTAAATTGTTCTATTGACTTTAAATAGAGAATAGTTTCCTCCTGAGAGCCACTTGTGGATCCTTTGACACAGTGAAAATGTATTTTGCAAATATACTGTGACTGGCATTTAAATTAAAAAATTCAAATAAGTATTGTTTGCACAAGATTCTTGGACTTTTATCAGAGTAGCAATTTTTTGCTGGAGTTACAAACACCGAGAGCCATAAGTGACAGCTAATGTTAGATCAGATCAGTAGCATAAAAACCCTGAAAAAGGCATGAAAAAGCTATGCACTATTAAACTGAAGGTTATAATTAAAAATATTGTTCAGAGTTAAGCTGCTGAAATGACAAGTAGTGACTTGAACTGCACAATGAACATTCTCCTAAAAATTTAACAAACCTGTGTTTCCTTTTTTTGCTCAGAAAATCTGTCTCTATTGAACCTAAATTTCTTGAAAGAGCATGTTCATGCTAATAACTCTCTCTCTGCTGTGTGGAGAAAGTTAACTTCAGCAGAGAGTTATTATGCAGCATTTAAAAAACAAAACAAAAACAAACTCCCTTAGTGACTCTACTGAATTAAAGTATTATTCCCAAACTACTTTTCAGAATGCTAAACTATTAGAATGGTGGAGGGGGAAAGTGAGAAATTGACATTAGCTGACAGAACTGTACCTGTCTGAAAACACAAGTGATTAAACTAATTTAACGCAGGAGGATTTTGAATTTTTTTTTAAAAGGGTTTCTGGCATGTGTACAAGTTTAAACAATACACAACTTGTATAACAAATGCTAACTAAAAGTAGGTATAAAAATTCTAGAATCTTAGTTTGTCCTACATTTTTGGCTGCTATCTTTTGAGGTTGTTTTAAACATGATTCTTGTATTTCTTAGTTTCTATAACTCTTGTATTCTCTGAATTGGCAAAATCTTGGCTGAAAATGGAATGCTTACTTATACAACCGTACAGCATTTTGACACTGCTTGTAAACAATGTAAAGCGTCTGAGATCCAGACAAGAAGATGGAGCTATTTTTGAAGCTGGAACACATTGGCTAACGGCTATAGTAACCTCAAACCTGGCTTAGTCCAGTGGTTCTTACTTTGGGGTCCCAACCCACAGTTTGAGTTGCCACCCTATTTTGATGGGGTCACCAGAGCTGGCTTAGAGTTGCTGAGGCCCAAAGCCTGAGGCCTCCAACCCTGGGCAGCTGGGCTCAGGTTACAAGCTCCCTGCCTGGGGCTGAAGCCTTTGGGTTTTGGCTTTGCCCCCTTCCCCCCAGGCAGTGGGACTCAGGTTTCAGTTGCCAGTTCTGGGATCATGTAGTGTGTTGTTTTTTTTGTTTTTTTTTAAATCAGAAGTGGGTCATGGTGCTATGAAGTTTGAGAACCCCTGGTTTAGTCAGTTTGGTTATATATATATTACTAGACATGTCATATTTTCATAGAAGCTCTGACTGATAAGTCACAAATTTCTGGGGGATTACATAGTGGCATAGCAACTTCCATAAAACTTCTATCCACTGTATCAACGACGACTTGGAAATCTGTAACATTCCAGTAAAGTAGTGACTGCCCTTTGATTGACAGTTCTGTAATGCTACATAAGATTGCTATTTGATCTATATGTGATTTCTAGCTGAATCTTACCTGTTCTTGTCATAACCTTGGATCTATCCCTTTCTTTATTGTTGAGAATATGTGTAAATACTTTATGTGGGCTAGACAGCAATTGAATGCCCCTCCAGGGTTTATGTTGACTGAGGTCTCCTCTCTTTGGCAGCTTTGCTATATGATCCTTTTTTAATTACTGAGCTAGTGTACATGCAAGGTCCAGCTTATACAACACCCTAACCATGCCCAATTTATATTGGATCTTTAATCACTCTTTATAGTAATAGTGTGGTATAAGTTGCTTACTATTTCAGTACAATTTTTGCTACTGTTAAGACTCATCTTCCTCTTCAATTCAGTGCCTTACACAACAGAAAACAAATGCTCTCAAAGAAATCAGAAGTAAAAAGCTTAGTTGAGACATGCCTTTTTGTTTGCTACTCTTAAAATGCCCTGAAAACCTGCCTCTGCGTATATGTGCCTACTGCCTGCAGTCCTGGTTGTGTACTAAAGGTCACACTCTGAATCACAGATTATTGCAGTTGGAAGGGACCTCAGGAGATCTAGTCCAAACCCCTGCTCAAAGCAGGACCACTCCTCAGACAGATTTTTACCCCACTTCCCTAAATGGCCCCTCAAGAATGGAACTCACAACACTGGGTTTAGAAGGCCAAGGCTCTCCAGTGAGATTAACCACTGGGCCAATGCAGCTGGGGGGGTCCCTAGGCACCCTGACAGGTGCTTCTGCTGTGGAGGGGGTGGAAGCCCCACTCCCCAGCAGAAACACAAGACTGCGAGGGGGGATGAGACTGAGGCTTAAGGGGTGTGGGGTGGGGAGGCCCCCCCCATTTGCTCTGGCCCAGGGCCCCACAAACCCCTAATCCACCTCTGATCCCCGATGTTGTAAGTGCACTTCTGTTGCTGATGTACATTCTGCCCCTGCTGCCTGTCTGAGGCGGTACTAACTCGAGCCAACACGCAGGGAGCGGCTTTGGCAGAACAGCCGCGGCAGGCTCCAGGCGGATCTCTGCGGCAGGACAGAGCCCAGAGAAGGTTGGAGCTCTCAGCCAGATGCGGCCCCAGGGCTGACTTGTCAGCGCAGCTATTAGAGCCCCGAGCGCGTGCGCCAAGCTCGCGAGGACAGGTGGGCGCGGCCAGACGCTGGCCCAGCTGCGGCGGGGGAGGGGGTGCGCCGCGCAGGTAGGGACCTAGGTAGCGCCGCAGGGACCCGCTGACAGCCCTGCCGCTGCGGTCAGACTGGGGGCGCGGTGCGGGACAGCCGCTCGCGGTCTGAATACACGCCCCTCCCTCGCGCTCCGCCCCGGCCGGTGATTGGCCAAGGCAGGCGGCGGGGGCGGGACTAAGTTACAGCAGCGCCCCGGCCCTGGGGCGATGGTGCCGGGGGCTGTGAGCGGCCCGCTCGGGGCCTCCGCGCGCCACGAAGGTGAGTTGGGCCCGCGCGCTGGGCAGACAGCCTGGGTCGGCGTTCGGCTGGTGCTGTCTGCGCCCCCTCTTCTGCGGCCCGGCGCGTTCGGTGACTCAGCTCGAGGGGCGCTGCGGGGCCGCGGGAGAGCCAGGCAGAGGCAATCGAGTGCCGTTTTCCAATCCGGGCTCGTGCTCTCCTGTCGCCATGGTAACGTTCCGCCCCGGAGGGAGAGCGCCGGGCAGCGGGTGGGGCGAGGCCGGAGCTGAGCTGGGGGGGTAAGGATGGGCCGCGAGGGGGCTGGACTGGAGCCGGCCCTCCCTTCTGAGGTGGGGCTGGGAGGAGATGGGAAGGGGGCGAGCGGTTGGCGGGGACAAGCAGTTGTCAGGGGATGGGGAGGGGGGCAAGCAGCTGGCAGGGAGGGGGCAAGGGGCGAGCGGTTGGCGGGGGGCAGTTGACTGGGGCGGGCTGAGGAGGGGGCGAGGGGCTGTGGAGGGAAGGGGGCGAGCGGTTGGCGGGGGGCGGTTGATGGGGCGGGTGAAGAGGGGGCGGCGTTGCAGGGCTGTGGTGGAGGAAGGGGCACGCGATTGTCAGGGGGATGGGTGGGGCCAGCGTGTGACAGGAGGGGCAGGCAAGCGGTCGGCAGGGCAGTGATCGGGCAGCGAAGAGGGGCGGGAAGGGCGAAGCGGTTGGCAGGGCTGGGTGGGGAGGGACAGCAGTTTCGGGGGGGGGGGAGTAGCTGCAGGACTATAACTCCCCCGGGAACCATGCTCTGTGCCAAGGGGGCAGCCCTTGGATGGCTTCGGCCAGGCAGCTGCGTCCCTGCCCATGCGGTTTGGCCTTGGAGTCGGAGCCGCGGCCCAGCTGTGTAGGGCACGCTGTGCCTGTCCTTCCAGTCAACTCGTTTCCCGGCGGGGCGATTTGGGGTGGAGCGAGGCCACACTGGAGAGCTATGCCACTGCGTTCACGTAAGAGTGTCGAGGCCAGAGCTGGCCCTCTGGCAGCCTCGCAGTTTGCAAACCCCTTTCTGTATCCTGCTGGGCGAGAACATCTGTCCCTGCACTGACTTTGCTAGGAGGGGGAGCGAGCTCCTTCCTCGCTTGGCCACCGTAGGGGCTTGGACAGATCACTTACCTTCCCTGTGCTTCCTCCCTAAACTAGGGATGGGGGATACCTGCCTCCCTGGGGCAGCTGTGACTATTGTTTGTTTATAATAGCACAATGCATGGTTGTCCTTTTTTTTTTTTTTAAATGTTTCCAGCTCCCAGTGCTTTAAGTCATCCCTAGCTCTCAGATAGCTTGGAAAAAAAAAAATGCTGAGTTTGCAGCACTGTTTTAAAATTTCAGCTGAGCACAATGAAGACATTTTGTTTTACTTTATTTTAAAATGATATTTGAGACATCCCCAGAAAGCAACAATACATCAAGTGCGATGGTTCTCAGACTTTTGTACTAGTGACCCTTTTCACATTAGCAAATGTCTGAGTGTAACCCCCCTTATAAATTTAAAAAACACTTTAATATGTTTACCATTATAAATGCTGGAGGCAAAGCAGGGTTTGGGGGTGGAGGCTGACAGCTGGTGACCCCCTGAAGGGTCCTGACCTACAGTTTGAGAACCCCTGATTTAATGTGTAGTGGTCTCTAATCTTGATTTTTTTTTGGCAGACATGATTGAAATTGCTTTGATTTAAGCCACTGAATGATTTTAATCACAATTTAATTCAAGAAGGAAACCTTGATTTCATGAATTTTTATTGTTTTGCAATTAAGTTATTTTCCTAAAGAAAGGTTGATTCTAATTTATAAGCATTACAATGTTGATTTGCAACTAAATATAACCATTATATGAAATATATGGAAATTAAAATTACATATGCTATATTTGGTGCTTCTTTGCAAGCAAGGCGGATAGGCTGCATCTATACATGTTCATTTACGCTGTTATAATTTATCTAACATTTGCTGCTTGTTTACCAGATTTAATTGTTATTAGTGTCAAGCTCTATTTGATCAGAAATTGTTAAAAATGCACAAAACATTTAAATTACTTTTAGTTAAATAAAACTACCTTACATTTTCTGGGTACTGATCTTTAAAAAATTGAAACATTTTGAATTTATAACTAGCTGAGTTAAAGTATTTGAACTGATTGTTTCTGGTCACCATGTAGTTCAAGATTTTATAACTAATGTATCTCATTCTCCCACACCTAGGTTTATTTATAGATTGGAAGTGGGAAACAAGCTTTCCTGCTTTTTCAGCTCCCAGTTGGTTTCTTAACTTCAAAAAAATTAATCAAATCATTAAACTGAAATGAAGAAAATCTGCCTGCAGAAGAGCCAACTGCTGTCAAAAGCTGGTTTAGCACTTTAACAAGTTAGCCAGTGATTTTCAACAATTCAGTAGTTTGACTACTTTAAAAATTTGGTAGGAAATATGTACTAAATATTTTTGTATAAGTCACTAATACCTTATGGTAACTTAAGGTCTTAACATAGGTTATTTCAAATTAAATTTTAAATTTACCTGACTTAAAAAAAAAAATACAGGTTTTGTTAAATCAAATTTTATCTACCCTGTTTTGGTTTGTTGTAAATTACATGACAAAATCCTTCAAAGAATTTTTTTTTCAGATTGGAGCGTATGACCAACAGATATGGGAAAAGTCTATAGAACAGACGGAGGCGAAGGTAATTTTTTCATTTGTTTTCTTTTAAATTTGCTGTTTGTCCCATGCCATTTATTAGCCCCTGTGAGTGGCTGCAGCAGCTTAGCGTAATGCAAATCCCAGAAGCCCATACAGTGAAAGGCATTACATGCCATAGATATACTTACTGTACAATACAGTTTGTCTTCAAGAGAAAAATCAATCTGAACTTTACTATTTTATAAACTGCTAAAAGTGCTAGGTATTTTATAGAACAAAATGAAAAGACCTAGGCCCTGCCCTGAAGAACTGACAATCTATTTTCAGGTATTACTCAATGACTAGTGGTAACTTTTGGTGTTATTTATGCAGGATACTACAACGATTCTAATTTAACCATAAGTTCCTTTATTAAATCCAAAAGTTGAACAGAATTTACCCTATTTCTCTAAACTTGCCTAAAAAAGAAAGCAATTTATTACATCCAAACAGGAACAAAACGTTTATAAGCATTTATCAAGATACTTACAAACTGGCTAAACCCAGGGCTGCTTAGACCCATATTGGTCAGCTCCAACTTGGGCAGGTAGTTATTCACAATGAATACTAAGTTTATTTTTTATACCTTTTAACTGACAAGTGGTGTCTTTACCAATTACTGCCAGTCTACCCTCCTGCAACAACCATCCTGCTTTTGAGTTTGGATTTTCCTCTTTTTCCAAGAGGTCACTGGCCAAGTCTTCTGCTTGTTAGGGGTTTTCAGCTTTAGGCTTTTCTTACCAGTAGTCCTGTTACGATCCCATCTGAGCTCAGATCTCTCCACTGGGTCTTCTGAAGCTCTGTTAAGCAACTTCTGCCAGCTCTTCCTTGCTGCTCCTGTCCGAGTCTCAGGCAGCTCTTACCTGTGCTTCCTGTATCTGGCTTGTCCTATCTCCTTTCCAGGGCCCAGGTGCCCTCTTTTAAGATTAACTGGGAGTCAGCTGACCAGTCACAGGTGCAGTGGCCTCTTTCCTCTTTACCCCCAGGAAATGAAAGTAGTGGCTCTAACTGTGGTTCCTGCAGGGTGCAGCTCTTGTTTTAAAATAAAATAAATATAAATAGGATCTTTGACTAATAATCTTGTCTCCGGAAGAGCGCTAGAAGTATTGAATGAGGTTCCTGATGTTAGTGCTGGAGATCATGGTTTCTGGAGAGATCAGAGTAAAGAAAATGCAGGCAGTCTTTTCTATTCACTACAAAAATTAATAATCCTTTGCTTTTAAATTTACAGGGCTTCAAAAACAAACCCAAAAAGAAGGGCCACATACAGCCTGATCTGATAGATGTTGACTTAATCAGAGGTAGGTATCCTTTGAATAATAGAGGTTGTATCAAATGCCCCCAGGTTAAAAGTGACATACACTTCTGCTTTACACAATGGTGGGAAGAGGAAAATCTTACCTTTTACCTAGGTTTGACATAATTTAATACTACTGTCTGGTTTCTGAAAGGGCAGCTATTTAGATCACGGGTCAGCAGTGCTCGAAGTTAGCATTAGAGGACACAGACTGCCCAGAGTGTGACACCTGGCAGAGGGACTGGAGATTTGCTGGAACCACAGCATGATCAGCTAAGGGCTGGGGTTGTAGATAATGCCTGGGGGAGGAGGGGTGAAGGGTGGTCATTGCAGGTTTGTGTTGTGGATGATAGCTTACGTAAGATAGAGGCAGTTGGGACTGGGCAAGTGGGCTGAGAGGAGGAGAAGGGATTCATATGATGTTGGATTGATGGAACTGGTGAATGGCTGAAGTTTGAGTTCTTTCCAATTTTGAAATTATACTGTATTTTAGGGGGAGTTTGGCCTTGTCTAGGGAAGAAGTTATAAATAAGGCTAAGATTTTTATCAGTTATAATTAGTGAAAGTCATGGGCAATAACCAAAAATTCATGGAAGTCTGTGCCCTGTCTCTGATTTTTATTAAAAATCACTGACAAAATGGAGAGGAGGGTGGGTCCAGCATCCACGGCTGCTGGGGTTCCAGTGATGGTTGAGAGCACAGGGTTTCCCCATGCAACTGGCAGCAACTTGGAGCTGTGGGGTCCTCCTACAGTACCAGCTTGGAGTTGCAGGGGAGCCCCATCCCTGCTGCTTCAGGGCTGAAGGAAAAATATTATGTAGGTCTCTGGAAGTCATGGATTCTGTGACTTCCACAACCTCTGTTACAAAAGCTTAGCCTTAGTTACAAGTAAAGCATTAACTATAACTCCCATTTGAAGTACCTCTACATTGTGTATTTTCAAGGCTCCACATTTGCCAAAGCCAAGCCTGAAATCCCGTGGACGTCACTAACTAGAAAGGGGATTGTACGGGTTGTGTTTTTTCCATTATTCAGCCGTTGGTGGATACGGGTTACGTCCCAGCGTATTTTTATGTGGCTTCTGGTCCTTTACCTCATGCAAGGTAAGCATTGGAAGGTGCTGTGCCATCTTTTTGTTTGTAGTTGTGAAAAACATTATTGTTCGCTAATGCCATTTGCAATGGTAAGGATGCAGCTTTGAAGTGTGTATTTGAGCATTATCTGCAGACACTGCACAGCTTTCCATGCCACATGCTTCTTGGGTTCCACCTTTTAATCTGCCGTAAGGGTGCTTAAATGACTGTTACATTTGATTCAGCAAAAGGGAGGAAAGACAGTCTTGTGGCTGAAGCAGTGGACCAGGGCTCATATAAGTGAGAGAGACCTGGGTTAAATTCCTATCTAGTACTTCCTGTGTAATCTTGGACAAGTCATTTAATCCAGTGGCTCTCAACCTTTCCAGACTACTGTACCCCTTTCAGGAGGCTGATTTGTCTTGTTTGCCCCAAGTTTCACCTCACTTGAACTATTTGCGAAATCAGACAAATACATAAATGTTACAGCAGATTACTGAAAAATTGCTTGCTTACTTTTACCATATACTTATCAAATAAATCAACTGGAGTATAAATACTGTACTTACATTTCTGTATATGGTACATAGAGCAGGATAAACAAGTCATCTGTATGAAATTTTAGTTTGTACTGACTTAACTAGTGCTTTTTATGTAGCCTGTTGTAAAACTAGGCAAATATCTAGATGAGTTGATGTACTGGCTGGAAGACCACAGATGTGTACCCTTGGGGTTGAGAACCACTGAATTTATGCTTCAGTTCACATATTGTGACAAAGTTCCTCCTTTACCTTGGTGGGTCCTGTGCTTGTTGGCAGATTTGCTCACCTCAGTGATCTTCTCCTCTGGTGGAACCCACAGTCTAGGCCAATTTCTCCTGTGTCTGATCAGGAGTTGCGAGGTTTGGGGGGAACCCAGGCCTACCCTCTACTCCTGGTTCCAGCCCAGGGCCCTGTGGACTGCAGCTGTGTATAGTGCCTCCTGTAACAGCTGCATGACAGCTACAACTCCTTGGGCTACTTCCCCATGGCCTCCTCCAAACACCTTCTTTATCCTTACCACAGGACCTTCCTCCTGGTGTCTGATAATTCCACAATCCTCCAGTAGCACACCCTCTCAGTCTCAGCTTCTTGCACCCAGCTCCTCACACGATTCCGCGCCTCCCCACCTGACTGGCATGAACTCCTTTTTAAACCCAGGTGCCCTGATTAGCCTGCCTTGATTGGCTGGAGGTGTTCTCATCAATGTAGCTATCTCCACTGCCTTATAGAAAGATCTTAATTGGCCCCAGGTGCCTTGATTAACCTGGAGCAACTGCCATTTGGTTACCATGGTACTAGAGATTTGTTTAGCCTGGGGCTAACATACCTATTCCTCAATACTTTACTGTAGCGATCTGGCCTTGCCCCATCACATAATGTTAATGAATTTAGCCCCATTTTACAGATGGGGAAGTGCTCTTGTGTGTCGGGTGGGGGAGGGAAGGGCAGCATTGTATAAGCATCTAGGTAAGATGGGATTAGCATTTCTAATACATTCTATTGAAGCTGCTGTGGGCACCATAGTTCAGACAACTTCATTAGTTTATAGGAAGTAATTCTAGCTCAGTTGTTCTCAAACTTTTGTATTGGTGACCCTTTTCAGATAGCAAGCCTCTGAGTGTGACCCCCCCCTTATAAATTAAAAACATTTTAAAATATATTTAACACTATTATAAATTCTGGACCCAAAGCAGGGTTTGGAGTGGAGGCTGACAGCTCATGACCTCCCCATTTAATAACCTTGCGACCTCCTGAGGGATCCCAGTCCTCTGCGTGAGAACTCCTGTTCTAGCTCAACCAGAAGGTGTGGGTTTGATGCAGGAATCACTGGGTGAAATTCTCCAGCCTATTACACCCAGGAGATTTGATTGCTTTTGGCCTTAAAATCTCTGAATTTGCAGCCTTTTACCGTTGTCCTGGTCCCCATGGATTTTTCCATGCAGTTCCAGGAATAGTTGAGATCTGGTCCTTCATGCTGGGATTGGACTCCCCTCACCTCTTTTTGAGGTGATCTTCTATGATAGAAATGAGGCCACAGGGTAGGGGAAACTTACTTTGCCACTGCACATGCTAGACCTGTTCTGTGGATAAATTGCCTGCCCCACTCTGCTTTGGCGAAGGACCTAGTTAGTGAAGGTACTGTATATCCTGACATTCAGCTCCTCTTTGTGTCAGTCTAGCTTCTGTAATAGTCATTTCTTGAAGTGAGCTGGAACTGTATCCTCTGAAGATTGTAAATGGCTTTCATAGAGCACATTCTGACAGAGGAAAATAATTTTTTTGACACACACCTTTTATCCCTTTTGTGGTTCTGTTTGCAATGTGATTTGTAAGTATATTAAAACAATAGAAAAGAGAAGGAATTTCAGAGTAGTAGGACCAGGGCCACATAACAAAATGAGGGTGGAGTTAGTATCTGCAAAAGCTTTTAAAGTGAACAAAATAATCATTAGGACAATAATAAAAACAGACATGCCCCTTTCACTCTTAGGTAGGGAATTCCCAGTGTAGCTTTTGCATTTTATCAATTTCTCTTTCAGTTATAGCAATCGTGTTGTATTTCATGATACCTGTTGCGAGTGCAAGTGAAATCATTGGACCAATGTGCCTTATGCTATTGATGGGAACTGTTCACTGTCAGATCGTGTCTACCCAGATCAACAAACCCCCAGGAACCAATGGAAGCAGCAGGAGGCGGAGGTGAGATGAAACAGAGCGCTAATTGTGTGCATTTGTAAGAATTAGAGTAATATGGTACAGCATCAAGTTACTGGATAAAGGTCTTGTTTGCTGCAAGTAAATATATTATGTAACTGTAAAATGCAGGGATATATGTACCATATGCTTGATCATGGATAGCCCACCTTCCCCCTTTCACAAGTGCTATCACATTCTCAGGAAGTCTGGCCATGTTATGTCCCCTTTATTTGATACTTCACAGTTGGACTGTTCTTCTATGATAGTCCAGTTTCTTTCTGTGGCCAGTGGTGTGTGCTCCACAAACCACATCACGCTTATGGCTGTGGGAGCTTGACCAATGTTTTATACTTACATTAACTGAGGCGCTTCTCATACACTTGCAGAGGGGGCAAAGGATGACATGTGACTCTTGCCTTTTTTTGTTGCATGGGAGACATTGCAGCTTTTTTATTTTATTTAAAACTGCCCAACGTCAGTCTCAGTGCAGCCTTCCTGCTGAGAGAGAGGCTTTAACTACTACCCTTACAACATTTCCACACAGACTGTTTCTCCATGTTTATCTTGTACCATAAAGGATTTAAGTGGAAAATTATACCAGTTTGTATTCTCCCCTAGGGACATAAACCTAATTCCTACTGATGCTAGTAAAAATTACCTGTGCACATTGAAGGGGATTGACCCAGTATCTGCATGATGCATTTGACAGAGCAGCTAGAGTGGTGTATGGATTTGGTATGTGGTTTTTAGGGTGTTAAGATGGTTTACTGTAAATAAAAGTTCTCTTCCCACTCCATTTTTTTAAATAGAAAATTACGCAAACCTGTGGGTAGTGATGGGAGCAGAGATGCTGGCAGCTGGTCTTCCTCTGACAAAGCCAATAAAGGAGACAAGCAGTTGGAACCTACATCCATTATCAATAGTTTGTTTGGCATGCTCTTCCGTAGGAGGTGTGTATACTGCACCACGAGGATGTTTGTTTGTTTGTAATGGTAGTGTACGAACAGTTGAGCATTCAGAAGACAAACAATGCTTATTAAGTAACAGTCTTACATTCCCAAACTGCACAAGTTACAGCTGTTCTTAAACTAAATCCAAGTAGCACTGCCATTGGAGAAAGCCTGTCTTACTAGGAGTCCATATATTTGTCCTCATTCTGGATATGGGACAATTCTGGTAGTCTATTTTAGAAACACAATTGTGCGGAGTGTTAGAGGCTCTCTAGTCTCTGAGTGACCGTCCTAAGCATATGTACTCCCCATTAGGTCCCGTATTTAGTTACCTTGCTTTGCTCAGTTCAGAGTCAATTTACCCTTTGTTTAACGTGAGCAGATCATTTTTTAAAGTATTTTTTAAGACAATGAAAACCAGGGAAAAGGAGGATGCACTATTTGGGTTCATCCCTTTTATCCCCTCTCCTAGCTTAGTTTTTTGTTTTGTTTTTTTGGCTGGAAACTTAACCTTTTCTGATTGTTAACCTCCGATCTAAGCTGCCACCTTTTGTTACTATTTAAAAAGGTAACTACTTTTTACTTAATTACTCCTGAATCTTGCCTTCCCCCTGGATTTAGAATCTGTAGGACATTTGGGAGCTGGCATTTGACAATGGAGTAGGTTTGTTCCCTTTAAGACAGGGCCGTGAAGTGCCCGAAATTGAGAGAATTTTGTAGCCTTTCAGCTATTGCTTAATTCTGCAACAGGCAGGCAAGTGACAGAGTAAATTGACATTACCCTATCAAGAGCTTTGCTCTGAAGTCAGAACCGTTCTGTTGCATTTTGATTCCCCAGGTTAAGGAGGGTGAAATTGGTAGCTGATAAAGGGACTGAAACAGAAAGTGGTGTGAGTTCTGTGTATAGTGGCATTAAGAACAGACTTTCCAGATCCGAATATAGGCTGCTGCATTTCAAAGAGAGAGACAGACTTTCAGATGGGGAGAAGAGTCATCGGGTAAGATTGAGTCATTATTGGAAAAATTCCTTTCTGCATTGATTCTTAGGTCATGACTGACTTGGTGCTGGTACCTTAATATCAAATATAAATATAAACTCCATTTTAACTTACAATAGAACACAAATATGATAAACATGGAAACCTGTGGGAAGAATAAAGGAGGCCTCTTTATACTGAAATGCTTGTTTATTTGGATGGTCTTTCATTCAAAGGTTGATTGATTTAAAAACAAATAAAATTCAGAATTCTACCATGTAAAATATCTGCCCTGCAAACAATTAGTGCATTGTCCTTCTGTTGGGAGATAATTCAGCTTCACCTGATGGAATTTTTGTATGTGACCTTAAAAAGCAAAGTTTTATCCGTGGAAATGCTAAAATGAAGGCTTTGGGATTGGTGAGAATCACTTAGACAAGAATGTGATGCAAACAGCATTGCTCCCAAAGTCTCTAATACATGAAGGAGGCATTCAGGGAGGGAATAGACTTGGTTGTTGGGCCACAGCTTTCATGGCAACCCAGTCATGTCCTATGCCCAGGGTTATGCAAAGACTTGTGGATGTTGCTGGCCTTTGAGGCATCAGGCTGTGGAGGGAAGGCGATCAGGAGTTGAATTACCTCCTCTTCTGTTTTAGCTGCTGGAGAGGTTGGATGTTTCTCCCCCCTCTCTTTCCACTGCTGCAATGACAGGCTGGCCCATCAGTTGCAGAACTTGTGTGATTCTTTGACAACTCGTTCTGCTTATACTTTTAGAAGTAATTTCCCTTTTACTGGCTGTTTTATTAGCCCCATCCTCTTGTTCATTTAGATGATTGCTTTTCTTCCAGGATGGCTGCACACATACAGGTGGCATTTCTGATGAGCTGTCAAGTGAGGAGGATGCTGAAGCCATGGCACAGAGGATTTTGTTACGCAGAAGTGTAGAAGGGGCCTCTAGTGACAATAGCTATGAAGGCAAGAATAGGAGACCTCTTGCTTCTTCAAATCAGTCAGTTTCACAGGTAGTTCTGTTGGATTACCTTAAGATTCCATAAAATTTACTGTTACTGGCTCTCAGCTAACTTTTCCTTTTTATTTATGGCAGGTCAATCAAGCCATTAAAGGTACCAGAGAGTCCGATAGTGTGGTTGAATCTGAACTAGACTCAACAGCCTTTAGTCAGGTAGGGGTTCTAAAATACCAGAGATTTTTGCATCATGTAAGGTGGACAGAGTGGTACATCTATTTGGGTTTTTAATACGGTGCTCACCACTGTAGTATCTGAATGCCTTCCAGTAGTGCAGAGCATGTGACTACATATGTCACTTGTTCTCTCATCCTCTGCCCAGAGGGATAAAAGTGTGCAGTGATGTCTTACTTTAATAGGGTTTGTTTTGTTTAATATACCTGTTGCTATGTGTAGCACTTGGAACAGAAAGTGGTGAGGTTTGTGATGGTCTTTAGCTCCTTTAGGAGTTAGTTTCACAGTCTCGGACTAGCTTCTGAGAAGGTTCTAGTGTTCCACACAGACTTTACCCTTATTGTTCACACTTCCAGAGGAGCGAAGCTGTCGATCAGTCTTCATTCCAGAGCTCTAAGCAGTCCGCTAGGAATCCTGGGCTGTCACACTCAATGCTGTCTTGGTTTCCCATTGGTCATTCCCCTGTTGATACTTTTATATAGCCCTGTCTTATGGTCAGATCTGCAAAAAATTTAATTCTGTGAGCATTCATATGACATGATACTCCCTGCTTGTGGATCATAATAGACTACAGCACAAGAGAAGTGTATGAGATTTGTTTCCAATGCAAAGTGCTTTCATTTGACCGTATTGTTTACTGCCTGCATAGTCTGAAAGGCATAGTGGTTGTTGCAGTACCAAGGGAGACAGGTTAAATGTGTTTTAGACAACTGGCCAATAACAATTCAGAGTCACCACCAGGCAGACCCCACGGCCCTCAACTGTGTATTTAGGATTATAGTCTTTCCAGGTTGTAAAGCAGGGAAGAATTTAGATGAAGATTCTGTCTCTTCCAGGTAAGAGTTGATTTTTTTTTTTTTTTAAGAGCTTTATGACTGACCCCATTTAAACTCCATAATTTTTGTACCTTTTCAGTGCTTTGAATTATGAAATTCTACTATTCTACTATAATCACTATTCATTAAGGACTTGGCTGTTGGGAGGATCATATTGTACTGGAGTAAACATCAGGCATTCTAAAAAATTCTGTTTTTCATAGAAATCAGCTGTATAAATTCTCACTAAACTCTGCCCCACAATGAGGACGAAGCTATCAAAATGCATTCTAAATTCTGGTTCCATTTTCCTGGCCTTCAGAGTTTTCATGAAATTAGAGTAAGTTATTCTGAAGGTGGGAAAACATGAATAGCTTGTTGCTGTGAGTTGGTGTAGCAAAAGCTTCCCTGTGTCGAAATGCCCTTTCTGTTCTAGCTTGTCAGCGTGGCTTCAAGTTGGCTTGGCTCGGCTCGACCATGTGGTTGTGAACATATTACTTGAAGATTAAAAGATTATTTTTGTCGTTGAAGGCTCAGTATGGAGGAGTTACTTTTGTAAACTTCCTTTTTCTTTAAAGGAATCAAGGTCTTGTTTTAGTGGTGGGTCCCAGAGCTGCAGTGTTTCTCGGAGAGACTCTGAAAGCACCCGCCATGACTCTGAGACAGAGGACATGCTCTGGGATGACCTGCTTCATGGACCAGAGTGCCGTTCTTCCTACACCAGTGACAGCGAGGAAGGGAATGTAAAAGGAAGTAAACGGGACCTGAAAGATGATGTTTTCCAACAGGTCTGTTCAACTACTTGCAATAAATGAGGAGCCTATAAAATATTTTTCTTTTGATGTAACTTGTACCCTCTAAAATAACACAGGAGATAAATTCTGTAGTTGTAACTTGTGCAAACACATTGCTAGAAGTTGACTTTGCCAGGTCAAAATGAATAAAAAAAGCCATGGCCTAATCTGTTTCCTCTGAGGATGGACACAATTTAGCAGATGGACATTTCTGTAAAATTCAGTCATGAGCATAGATATTATCTTAGGATTTATAAAACAAGTTACCATCAGTATCTAGACTGTGGCTGGCTGTCTTAAAGTGAAATATATGAATATAAAAATGAGAGAAGCATTGGACAGGATGCACGAATGCTCTGGCACATAGACTCAAACCCTGATTCTATTTAGCAAAAGTATCCTGAGGGAAATAGTGTGGAAATTCAGGATTCCAACCACAGCAGTTCTTGCTATGAAAGCATCACAATAGCCTCTAAACCTTAGGTGGGAAGATACTATTATTTATATTCTCCTAGTTCAGGGGAGTGCATATGCACCAATCATAGCTTCTAACCCTTCGGATCTAGCATTTCAGTCTTCAGTGTTACAGTAGGAAGCCTGTAATAACAACACTTCAGTAGTAATAGCACCCAGAGTCACTGTTAAATGCTCAGGGGGATAGAGGCCATACAAATAAACTCAATAATAATAATGGGGGCTTTCAAGTATCCCCATACTGACTGAGTATATGTTACCTCAGGAGGGGATGCAGAGATAGTTTCTTGACATCTTAAATGACGGCTTCTTCGAGCAGCTAGTCCTGGAACCCCCAAGAGGAGAGGCAATTCTTGATTTAGTCCTAAGTGGAGCACAGGATCTGGTCCAAGAGGTGAATACAGCTGATCCACTTGGGAACAGTGACTATAAAATAAAATTTAACATTCTGGGTAGGGGACACCACTGTAGCATTTAATTTCAGGAAAGGGAACTACACAAAAATGAGGAAGTTAAATTAAAAGGTACAGCACCAAAAGTGAAATCCCTGCAAGCTGCATGGAAACTTTTTAAAGACATCATAATAGAGGCTCAATTTAAATGTGTACCCCAAATTAAAAAACAAAGAGGATCAAAAAAGTGCCACCATGGCTAAAAAACAAAGTAAAAAAGATAGAGGCAAAAAGGCATCCTTTAAAAAAATGGAAGTTGCATCCTACTGAGGAAAATAGAAGGGAGCATAAACTCTAGCAAGTGAAGTGTAAAAATATAATTGGGAACGTCAAAAGAATTTGAAGAATAGCTAGCTAGAGACTAAAGTAACAACAAAAAAAATTTAAGTACCTCAGAAGCAAGAAGTCTGCTAAACAATCATCCAGTGGCCCCACTGGTTGAGATATTAAAGTAGTTATCGAAGACTATAAGGCAGTGGTCTCCAACCTTTTTATGCCCAGGATAACTTTTTTGAATTTAAGGGCAACTCAGGATCTGCCCCACCCACTCACTCCATCCCCCCTCTCACTCACTGTCCCCTCCCTCACTCCTTTCACTGGGCTGGGGCAGAGGGGTTTGCAGTGTGGGAGGGGACTCTAGGGGGGAGGGCAGGTGGCATGTGGCTCTGCATGCTGCCCCTCTCTGCAAGCACTGCCCCCACAGTTCTTGTTGGCCATAGCCCCCTATTTCCAGTCAATGGGAGCTGTGGGAGCGGTGCTTACAGGCAAGAGCAAAGTGTAGAGGGAGACCCTTGCTGCGCAGCTGGGGATCGCGATTGACTGGAAGATCCTCCAGGATCAACCAGTTAATTGCAATTGACTGGTTGGTGACCACTGCTATAAGGCCATTGTAGAAGAATTAAATGTTTTCTTTGCATCAGTCTTCATAGCTGAGGATGTGAGTGCGATTTCCAAATGTAAGGCACTTTTTTTAGGTGAAAAATCTGAGGGACTGTCCCAGATTGTGGTGTCATCATGAATTTGTTTGAAAACTTTCTCTACACAGTAATAAGTCACCAGGACCAGATGGCATTCACCCAAGAGTTCTGAAGGAACTCAAATGTGAAATTGCAGAACTACTAAACTGTAGTCTGTAACGTATCGGTTTCTGTACTGGATGACTAGAGAATAGCTAACGTAATGGCAATTTTTAAAAATTGGCTCCAGAGGTGATCCTGGCAATTACAGGCCAGTAAGCCTAACCTTATTACTAGGCAAATTGTTTCAAAAATCATAAAGAACAGAATTATCAGACAAGACACACAGATGAATATGATTTGGGGGAAGAGTCAGCATCCTCTTTGTAAAGGGAAATCATGCCTCAATTTACTAGAATTCTTTGAGGGGATCAACAAGCATGTGGATATAGTGTATGCTGACCTTCAGAAAACCTTTGACAAGGTCCCTCACCAAAGGCTCTTAAGAGAAGTAAGCTATCATGGGATAAGAGGGAAGATCCTCTCATGAATCCCTAACTGGTTAAAAGATAGGAAACAAGGGGTGGGAATAAAGGGTCAGCTCTCAGAATGGAGTGGTGTCCCCCAGCGGTCTGTACAGGGACTGGTATTTAACATCAATAAATGATATGGAAAAAGGGATATACAGTGAGGTGGCAAAACTTGCCAATAGTACAAAACTACAAAATAGTTAAGTCCAAAGCAGACTGAAGCGTTAAAAGGATCTCACAAAACTGGGTGACTGGGTAACAAAATGGCAGAAAAATTCAGTGTTGATAAATGCAAAGTAATGCACATTAGAAAATATTATCTCAACTATACATATAAAATGATGGGGTCTAAAATAGCTGTTACCACTCAAGAAAGAGATCTTGGAGTCATTGTGGCTAGTTCTCTGAAAACATCCACTCAGTGTACAGCGGCAGTCAAAAAAACATTGAGAATCATTAAGAAAGGGATCGATAAGACAGGAAATACCATATTGCCTCTCTGTAAATCCATGGTATGCCCACATCTTGAATACTGCATGCAACTCTGGTGGCCCCATCTCAAAAAAGATATTGGAATTGGAAAAGGGAAAAAAAAAAAAATGATTAGGGGCATGGAACAGCTTCCATATGAGGAGAAATTAAGAAGATTGAGACTTTCCAGTTTGGAAAAGAGACAACTACGGATGGGCAGATATGATAGAGGTCTATAAAATCATGCCTGGTGTGGAGTAAACTGGTGTTTTCTCCTTCTCATAACGCATAGGGGTCACCAAATGAAATTAATAGGCAGAAGGCTTAAAACAAACAAGGAAGTATTTCTTCACACAACAACACAGGCAACCTGTGGAACTCTTTGCCAGAGGATGTTGTGACGGGCAAGACTAATTGGGTTCAAAAAAAGAACTTGATAAATTCAAAGGATAGGACCATCAATGGCTATTAGCCAGGATGGGCAGGGATGGTTGTCCCTACCCTCTGTTTGCTAAAAGCTGGGAATGGCTTATCTGTTCTGTTGATTCCTTCTAGGGTACCTGGCATTGGCCACTGTTGGAAGACAGGATACTGGGCTAGATGGACCTTTGGTCTGACCCAGTGTGGCTGTTACGTTCAAAGTCACAATCAGGATTAGGGCCTTGTGCTAGATGCTGTTGGATATACATGCAGACAATTTTTCCTTGAATAGCTTATAGTTTCCATGTTGAATTTTAAAACTATATTTAAACATTTTCAATAAAAATGCTGCCTATTTTGAAACCATTTCCTGTAGATAGTTGAGAAATGTTTTCAGTATGTTGTATCAGTGTTGCATTTTCTTCTCCAGAACCATTTGTTCTGGCTTCAGAATACGAGCCCTGCATCTGCAAAAGTAAGTGCCCTGATCTGGGAGGGAAGTGAGTGCAAGAAGGTGGACATGTCTGTGCTGGAGATCAGCGGGATCATCATGAGCAGAGTAAGGATTCCTCCTTTCTCCCTCTTCCCCCCACCCCCCGAGGGCATGTCTACACTACAAAGTTAAGTCTACTTATGTTAGATTGATTTACAGCCACAGCAATAAATTACTGCAGTTTTTCATGTCCACACTACTCTCCTGTCAGCGATGTGTGTTCTCCCCAGGAGCACTTTCACTGACCTAAACTCTAGGCCGAGCTCCCAGTCAGAGCCCAGCTGCCACCCAGGCTCTCAGCTCTGCACTCCCCATGAAGCAAGCTCTCTGCACATTAGGGAGCTGAGAGGTTTGCAGGGAGCCCACAATCTAGAGCTCACAGCTGGGACACCCCCCTGCTCAACTGCACAACAGGAACTCTACCAGCAGTGAAATTGACATTGTCATTTCCATGGATCTGGCTGTCAGCCACCCTGACAGATAACAGGTGATGGAAGTAAATGTCTATACAGACACTGTGTTGTCATAATATGGAATCATTTTATGCCAGACTTGTGGTTTTTCACTTCCTTTCGCTGTAGCTTTTCTAGTATATTTCCTGGTTTAATCTTGCTCACTTGCTGTGTTCCGAGTTCAGTGAGTGGAAAGATGAAGTGTGTAATGGCTGAACTTTATCTTACAGTGACACCAAATACGGTTTCTTTGAAGCAGAAGGTTATGTATGTACTTACACATACAGGTTTCCTAATGGAGTTTTGGAATTGAAGAATTTTCCCTATTGGTTTAACATACAGTAATTTTAAAAATTAGTTGTAGCTCATATAGTGCTAATGATATTTGCCTATTCTCCAGGTTAATGCCTATCAGCAGGGAGTAGGCTATCAGATGCTGGGAAACGTTGTCACCATTGGGTTAGCATGTCTTCCTTTCCTCTACCGGCTCGTCCATACAAAGAATCTTGAACAGCTGCGATCCATTTCAATGAAGGAACTTTTGAATATCTTTTGTGGGGCTCCTACCATCACCCCTGTCATTGTCTTGGCTGTGATTAACTTCCTTGAGCGTCTCTGCCTGACTTGGATGTTTTTCTTTATGATGTGTGTTGCTGAGAGAACGTACAAACAGGTTTGTCTAAATGTGCTGAGTTACTTTTCATGAACATGCTGCTGTCATTGCTTCCCCTCTTAAAGCAGTTGCTGAGATGCGTGTTTGGGAGCAGTAAGACACTGTGGGGAATGCTGGGATATCTTTATACCTGACGTGCTATGGCAGGTCTCTTCCCCTAAGAGATGCAAAGACTAACTTCCACCATGAATTAGTCTTTAAAAGCTTGCTATTTTTTCTCCATACTGCTGAAAGGAAATTAACCTTAAGTACTTGCTATCTTACAAGTCTGGGGCAAATTGGAGCAATCTAGGAAAAGTTGTTAGCCGTGCCAGTACTGTGAAGCTTACAGTTATGCGATTTGTCTTAGAATGAGAAATAAGTGTTCACCAGGAAGTAATGTGACCCCAAGGTGGAAGACTACAGCTGCCTGGCTGGATTTGATTGGCCTAAAGAGAAATCCTCTGATGGGGCCCAGGTCATAAGGATGTGTCTTTGTATCTATCACATCCTTCCACAAGGGAATGTGGCTAACAGGTTTGCTAGTTTGCTACTGTTGATATAGAAGTGGTATACTGGGATGATTGTTATCCTTTAAGTGAGAGAAACACTAAAGGTGTCATGGTTTCCTCTTGTACAGGAATGTTATTCCTACCACTGGCAAGCACAAATAATTTGTTTAGCAACTAATGTACATATTATATTAAGTACCATATGGATGCTAACTTTAGACTATATCAGTGTGGATTTTCTTTACTGACACACTTTTCTTTGCAGCGGTTTTTGTTTGCCAAACTTTTCAGTCACATAACATCTGCTCGGAAAGCCAGGAAGTATGAAATCCCCCACTTCAGACTCAAGAAGGTGGAGAATATTAAAATTTGGTTGTCACTGCGCTCCTATCTAAAGGCAAGTCATGATCCAAAGAGTACAAGCATATGTTTAAACGTTAACAAACTAAAGCAAGTGGTGTAAACAAAGTTGGTGGAAGGTTGCAGGTGGACTCCAGCTGCTGCAGAAGCTGGAGTTCAGGATATTACAACCTTTTCCTGGGTAGCTGAAAACTATTGCTATATTTGTGCTTTTACTGAAATTCAAAAGGTTTCCCAGGTCTGATTAAACATTTCTGTTTCCACAGAGGAGAGGGCCCCAGCGATCTGTGGATGTAGTTGTCTCTTCAATCTTTTTATTGGCTCTATCAATTGCTTTCATATGCTGTGCACAGGTGAGACTCACATTTTATGTTCTGTGAGCAATAAAAAGCCAGTGAAAAACTTCTTCTCAGTATAACTGGTAACTGCTTTGCAGGTAGATTTTGGTCCTTAAGTAGATTTCTGAGGGGCTTTTTTCCCTTTTGTAGATAAGTGTAGTTGTTAGCAACAGTTTGCAAAATGGTTTCATTGTGCTGCAGATGAATGCTTACGCTTTTGCTAGTTAACTGCCCATCTCAACTTTGGCTTTGCTGAGTGTAGTAATGTTGGGATCCAGTTTCATATGTGCTGAGGGAAAGAGACTCATCCAACCAGTTCCTTTAACAATCAAAATCCACTTACTCTGAAGAGTGCTGCCCAGTGTATCTAACTATCAGATGGCAGGGATAAAGGGAATGATTATTAAATGTATTGATCAAGCTGATATAGACTGAGCTCACTTTACTTTAATTACTGTCCTACCTTTTATTCGATTATTTGGGAGTGGTGAGTTCTTTGGCTAATGTTATGGTGGTCACACAGGCCATAGCTGCTTCTATGTGTTGAATATAAGTGTTTATGGTAGGTGAATAGGAACATTTCGGTCTGTTTGCCAATTTCATTGTTTTGTTTACTACAGGTTTTAAAAGGGCACAAAACATTCCTGAATGCAGCTCACAACTGGGAGTTCCTCATCTGGGAAACAGCCCTCCTCCTTTTTCTACTGCGCCTGGCATCACTGGGCTCTGAAACCAACAAAAAATATAGTAATATTTCAATCCTGCTCACTGAACAGGTATCTCAGCTGCAGCTCACCCTCCTATGGGCTTACTGTTTTCTAGTATGAAAGTGATCTTTGCAGTTCAAATGAACTCCCTTATTTCAGCTTGGTGCCTTTTTTAAGACCTCTTTTGATTTTTATTTGTTCATAATAGAAGAGTAGCTCCTACAGCAGGCTTAAAGGAAGAAAGCCAGTTACCCAGGCCCAAATGCCAATGTTTTTCATTTTTTGTTGATGGCCGGGGGAGAGAAGAACCTATCACTCTGGGAAAAAGTTGGATGTTTGTTAATCTATTACTGCTCCACTTGAAAACCACAAGTAAGCACCATAGCAGGGTAGTGACTTTTGCAAAAGCCTGCAGTCCCTATGCTGTAAACACAGATGTGGCTTGGGTGAAGTGCTTGGATGTAAAATCTGCTCTAAAATACCTGTTTCCATCACAGATTAATTTATACCTAAAGATGGAAAAGAAGCCAAACAAGAAAGAACAGCTCTCCCTAGTGAACAATGTTTTAAAACTGTCTACAAAGCTACTGAAGGTGAGTTCCTATCCTTAACTCTCATGTTGCCTACCAAAAAAGACAACAGTTTAGGTCACTAATTTGCCGAGACCACTGCATGTCATGCTGACCAATACCATCTCATTGCTTCCTTGTATTCTCATCTATGTCTGTCTGTCTTACTCTGTAAGCTCTCTAGGGTAAGGGATGCTGTCTTTGTACAGTGCCTAGCACAGTGGGCTTGTCAATGACTGAGGTGCCGGGTGATACCAGTAGGGACCAGGGAGGTGGAGGACTAGCTTGTCATTCTAGTTGTACTGTCTTGTTTCCTCATTTTCCCTCACTGGAATTTTTGGATTCCAGTCATTTATTACTAGGGAATGAGCCTGGTGTGCGACACCTACAAGATGCTCCCCAGATATAAAATTCTAAACCGTTCACCAGCCCACTAGTTTGATCTAAGTGTTGCCATAAGGAAGATTCTCACCCTTTATGATAGGGTCAGTGAAATGCTTCAGCCCTGGGGAGGCAGAGATGCCTATTTAATGTACCCAAAGGATTCTGCAATATCTGGTTGGCAGAAGTCTGTCTAGGGAATAGCAGGCTATCAGAGTAATTGAAAACGTTGGTGACTACAACTGGGTCCAGGTGTAACTTCCGTTTTCTCATTACAGGAGTTAGACACACCATTTAGACTCTATGGCCTGACTATGAACCCTTTAATCTACAACATCACACGAGTTGTGATCCTGTCTGCCATCTCAGGTGTTATAAGTGATCTTCTTGGATTCAATATCAGAGTAAGTGCCGCTGCCATTTGAGATGGCAAGGAGCATGTTCCAGGAGACTGGGACCTAATTGACTTATGGAAGACCTGGGTTTAATTCTGGTTTTGCCACTAACTTACTGTCATTAGCACAATTGCTTCACCTGTTTCCCCTTCATCTGTGCTTTGGGGCAAACCCACTCATGTTTTAGGACAGCAGGAATGGCAAGTGGATAAATTCAGATAAGCACACAAGTAGTTTATAGGACTGTCTACTACAGCCCAAAAAAACTGCAAGTTTTTGGCTGCCTCAGAAGAAGAGCTACAATCAATGACTGTTAGTTTACTAGCATGCCTAAACCATTATGTAATAGTATGCATTTTATCTCAGTGTTTCAAAGACTAGCATCTGCATGTTGCATTTTTTACAATGGCTGTAATTTATTCAAGAGATTTCTTGTTTTGCTTTGTTATTTGAAGTCTCTCTCAGATAAACACCAATTCCTAACCTCTCTTTTCAGTTATGGAAAATCAAACCATGAACTGGCCAAGGCTCAGCCCTCAATGCTGTGAGGATTATCAAACCATCAGGACAACACCGGATAGAAGCAAGACATTGGCTTGAGGCAGAGGTGGTCCTAAATTTTGGCATATTTCTTACACATTTCTTTGTGTATCAAAGATGTTCTCACATTGCTTAGATTCAGAGCCTACAGAATAAACTAGTTTAACTTGTGAGGGCAGCCCAGGACTTGCACACTAAGAAACAAAACTCGATTTGTCCAACAGCAGTGTGACACTGTTCTAGGGCATTTCCCTATTAAGTAGGTGCCAAAGTGTGCAGCAACCATACATTTTGGAGGGGCCTCAAAACAGTAGGAGAACAATGATATGGGATTCTGTATACAACAGCTTGTGTCTATAGCCCATTTATATATGTATAAATAAATTACAGCAGCAGGTTGGCTCTTTCTTCCACAACTAACTTGTTGTGGCAGCTTCTCCATTTCCTCTCTGTTAACGTGAGACCTTTAATTTCACTGCAGTAAGTCAGTACTATGACTCCCAATTACTGCTTTAAGATATAAAAAAGCTCTTCATTTGTTAAAATATGATGTTAAGGCCTTGACATGAGGACTCACTTTCCTAATAACTGTCCAGGCTAAATGCATTACAGATGAGCAGAACATGCCAGGTGCTGGATGGTTAGGGGGTAGACTTTAAAATTCTGCTATCTGTGCCTTTTTAGTTTACATATTAGAGCAGATCCCTGTTCCTCTTTCCATCAGCTGCATCTTCCTCCAGTATCCCATTTGATAGGTGCATGTGTCTAGTGGCTTCAAGTAAAACATTCATTTAAGTGCTTTTAGGCTAGAGGGGCAAAGTCTGCTTTGAACCTTGCCCCTTTATTCTGTGCTACTATAGCCTTTCATGAAAATTCAGTCCCTCCACCCAAGATAAATATTGCCTCCAAAGGCACTTGATGGTTAAACTTTCAGTTGCATAGCAACATTAAAGCCACTCTGCTGCACATACCAGGAGACATGATAGTTTTTATATAATAAAGTGTTCTTCAGACAACTCATTATTCTTGACTGATAAGCCCTAATAGAACAAGCAAAGCATTCTCCAGGAGGGAATATGCAAACACTTGTTCTCTACAACCTCTCAATCTGTAAAGCACCATCAGTGTATAAACACTTCTCTAGCTGCTACCAGCATTCTGAAAACTGAAGAATAGAGTAACATTTACATGCAACACTTGAATCTTTGGTAATGAGGAGGTGGGTCAATAGGACTGTTAAAGCATTCTGGAAAATATTAATGCTTTCTACTTCTATAGTGCCTTACCTTTCTAACACAGGTAAGTATTATTCAGAGATGTGGTAAGTGGAAGAAAAGAAGATTCCCCTTTTCTAATTCACAGCCTCCTAAAAGTATACAGCAGCTGCCTTTTATGCAACATACTACTAAAGCACCTTGGACCAAAGTAAATGGCCCTCTGGGGTAAGGGCTGATTGTGAAAACCATGTGAAGCACGAATGTGATAACCTCCCCTTCAGTGTGAGATCTAACTGTCTACAACTGGTCTGAGAAAAGAATCTAAAGTCACCTCATTAGGAGAAGTTGTTTTGCTGTAAAAGTGCAGCTTGTGTTTTTCTTACGCTGGTGACTTTTTCCTTTTTTAATAAATTAAGAAATAGTCAGTCAGTCATAGGACTAAGATTGAGAGAAAAGGATACCTTTAACTCCACTGTCCCATCTCACGCCATAAAGGGACGATGACATAGGTCATTGTTCGTAGTAAATTGTTTATGCAAAGCTATTTTCTGTACAATGAAAAGTAGTAAAAATGTAAAAAGTGACATTTAATACACAAATAAACCCGTGGAAGCAAACTCCATCAAACAGCTGGTATTATATTTTGCAGGACTGTGGTTGAGTATGTTATGTGAAGAGGGAGACAAGGTAACTTTCAGATAATAAATGCAGTTTATCATTGGAAAATATGGATGTTTATGGGTAACTTGGGCAGTATATTTAGCTAAAAGACAGTTTTAATGCAGACCGCATCATTGTAAAATGAGGCTACAGCTAACATTTGACAGTGCAAGAATGAACAGGCTGTGAATGGGAGTTTCTTTTTAATATATCTATATAAAAAATGAGCGATTTACAGGTCTTTAGTCAGAACCTCAGAAGTGTGTATATATAAAGGTGCTGTACAATATATAAACATTTACATCCATATGTTAGCATTCCAAGGCCACATTGCTAAGTCATCTTATACAGTAAGTACAGGTACAAGTTCTCTAGAAAAGACTCACAAACAGGACACCAAAGCAGGTCACAATGTTAACAATCAGAAAACAACATTTGGATGGATGGGTAGTTGCTGACCGTTAACCATTGAAATGGTGCTAATTCATCTTAGTATTAAATTTCTGAATTTGGTACTATTCTCAATGGTTAGAACAAGTGCATACTCCTTACTTAAAGAGGATCCCACAGGTTTTATCAACCAAGAATACAGGATTAATATCTACATAGGCTAACTCAAATATTTTCACAGTCAAGCTCTACAATATTGAGGATTTGTACAGTTTATGCTACAGCAAATTGATGGATTCCTAAAATGTGAAGCAGCAGAGGGCAGTTCAGATGTGCTTTAAAATCTGTGTATTTTAGAACTGTTCATTTAAGCCTGCTGCTCAGTAGCTGTCTATTTCAAAAGTGTCTAGCTTCAAGTCAGAACTGATTTTTTTTAAAGTTTAGTGAGGCTAATCAACTTAGCAGCTGCTCAGTTATGTTTTTAATGAGCAAGTCAGATTAGTTTAACATTAGGGTCCAGAAACTAATCTCGACTTTCCTTACTTTTTTTCCTCTCCTTTTGGGAACTGGCCCAGCTCCTTTTACTGTTTTTTATTTTCAGTCATTGAAAACCTAGCACAGGTCAGGAAATCAAATCCATTAAGAATGCCATTGAGTAGATCAATCCATGAAATTTCTGCAGACTGCTATAAAAATATCTGTTAACATTCTTCAACATTATTTAAATACATATTAAAGCCCAGACAATAGATATTAAGTCTCATGTACCCTGTATGTCATCTGTTTCTCACTCAACCAAAAGCAATTACACACAAATAAAACAGAGGAGACTTATAGTAGGCACAGGTCAGAGGGACTTTTAAAAGAAGCTGTTGGTGGTGGTTGGTTCTGTCTGTGTTTGCAACAGCAGGATTTGCTGTTTCAAATACTACTTTCACATATCAATTTTTAGTTTTACAAGTAAAGATGGGACATTTCCACGTGTTTTTAAAACATAACAGTATGTGGTGCTTTGACACAGTACCAGAGGGAGGTTGAAAGCATAGCACCAAGTCCATTCCTTATTTCTAAAGAACTGACAAGGTAAAATCATGGCTCTGCTGAAGTCAATGGATATTTTTGCCAGTAACTTAACAGGGCCATGATTTCACCACTTAGTCTTCAAAATTGTTTGCAATATGTGTTTTGCAGATAGTTACTATAATTACCTTAAATGAATTAAGCATATTAAAACATTTTGTTTTGCTATGCTAATAGAAAGCAAAACTGACCCCATAGGTCAGAACAAAATGCAACTCTCTCTTTAAATGTCACATTAGGTATTAGGAACTTTTAAGAAAAGAAGCCAGTGGGGCAGCATCAGTGGCTCATTTGCTGCCCTAGAGTTGATAGAACCAGCACACTCACCTTCTTACTGAAGTTGTGAGACCTCAAATTATTCCCCTATATAAACATGCGACATGCCTTTGAGAAAATAGCTATTTTCAAACAAAATCTTGGCTTTGCTGTGTCTGGGAAAAACGTACAAGGAGGATGAAATTGATTGGCTACAGTAGATAACTTGGCACAAGAAGTAGTAGTGAGTCATGATCACATTGGCAATACAAGCATTAAGAAAGTTTGTTCAGGATCTCACAATACTATCTGAGAAAGCCTTAGCAGTGCAATGTTGAGAGAGCAGCAGGACACTGCCTTCAAAAGGATGAGGGGACAGCAGCTTATGGAAGAGTTGCTTACAAGCAATCTGAAAGGTCCTTCATGCAGCTTAGTTAAGTTTAAGATCAAACGTACTGTCCAGCCTCTAGAGTTAGTTTCTGAAAAATGACAACTTTGTGGAAAAAAGATGCTTTTAATTGACCACATTAGAAACCTGATTAAAACATGTTCTGAAAATGTTTGTCAGTCAAACCCGTTTTTCAGTGACACCTGTTGCTTTTGTGACTTTACTTGCACTTGGTACCTTCCAAGGTCCAGGAGTTATTGGTGCTCTCTTGACTTGAGAGCTGCATTCAGTTTTTGAAATTCCATCATCTTTGGTTTCATCAGTTGGCTCCAAGACTTTTTCTGTGTGGTCTTTGTTCAGAATAACTGGATCTTGTGTTTCAAGCCTACTTTTTTTTCCCTTGGAAAGCTGTGAAACATCAGAAAGACTTTCAGTTTTGAAGTTGCTAGAACTTGGCTCTCCAGCACTGGCTTTCTTTACTTTTTCATCTTCATCTACTTTTCTCCTAGGCTCATTGGCCTTATTTAGTGGAAGAGTCTTTTCATCCACTTTTGGTTTTTTTCTCTCTTGAGACTTCTTATTCTTTCCAACAATGTTCTGCTTTGTGTCTTGCTGTGTTACTCCTGATTTTTCATTTCCATCTTTGAATGGCTCAATAGTCTCAATATCACCACCACCAGCTATTTTATCTTGAGTCTCTAGTAACTTGTCTGATTTGTCTCCACTTTCTTCTTTTTTGGGATGCTTTTGGGGACTGACAGATCTGCCTTGGTTTCCTCTCAAAGTTTCTTTTAAATTGATTTCTGAGTGTGTATTCTCACCTCTCCTGGGATGCTCAGACTGGTCTGAGAGATTGCTGTGTGTGTTTTGTCTCTCACCTTTCCTTGGACTGTGGAGCCCCACTTGCTGCGATTCCCCAGATGTGCCCAATCTTTTTGGACTCTCAGATCTGTCTCTCCTAATGATGTCATCAGTTACTAATTCTGAATTATTTTTTGACAGCTTATATCCTAAACTAGTAGGCTGGTCCCATCTCTTCATATACTTCTGGGTAGAAGACAGATGCTTCAGCTCAGACTGATTTTCAGTTAAAGTGCTTTTCTTGTCAGGCACAGTGTTCTTAGCTTCTTCCAGTTTCTCAGATATGTGAACATGTGCTAAAGCTTCTTCCAGTACTGGTAAATTACATACTGAAGAGGGGGGTAATGGTGACTGTTCATCATATATTATATTTGAGGATGATGGATTAAAACTATCTTGATCACCTGGAAGTGAAGAAGCAGAATGGTTCGACAAAAAAAATCATTTAACCATTATTACTACATTTAGATAAATGTGTGAAACTTCCAAAATATGATCTAAACACCAGCTTTTTTTAAAGCAAACTTTTACATTATATTACATAAGACACACTAAACAAAACAGATTTCCTCACTTTTCTGTGAGCTAAAAATGTAAGTTTACAGCTAACAATTTTTTGGAAAAATACAGCTAAGGACTTTGGGAAAATCTTCGAGGCTGGTAAGGGCTTGTGAGGTTTGCATTAACTGAATGGAAGTTTAGCAGAGCTCTAGGCCTTGAGTAGCAGAATCACAAATTAAAAATCTTTTCCCTACACTGTTGCAATTGATGCCAAAAGAAAACTGAAAACAGGGAGAAGGTGAGGTGATTATTTATAGTATTGTACTTCAAAAGAAAAAAAACGTGAATCACAAGACATGCAGATTTACCAAGTCTTTAAGGAAAGACCAAGAAAAGCACTGAAAGCCTTAATGTTGCTCAGGTTTCATGTAGGAGCACAAACTGGAAGGAGCCAGACCTGAATGAGGAAGAGAAAAAGCCCAGGACTATATACCAAAAAAAAAAAATCACAGAAAGCAAAAGATTTCATTAGATGTGTACAATTCAAATGCAGAATACAAGAGACAACATAGTGATAGTATGGAAGAGCCAGCCCCCTCCCCTCTAAATTACTGCACTTAGGCCTGGCAGAGCTCAGGGAGGGAGATGTGGAATATTACTGATGCCTGCTATTGTTATGAAGTGCAGCACACTTCTGTGCCAAATATTTGACTGCATGAAAAAGCAAAACAGATCTCTTAGGTTTGTTATTTTAAGCTTAAATACCTACTGGCAACAGAAAGAGCTGGAATTCACTTATTGAGTGCCTCTTTCTTAGGCACAGAGGTGTTTAATATTTTTAGAGAAGACACAAAAGGTAAAGGTTTACAACCACACTTAGAGTTGAGCCTAGCCTAAAAATTCACCAGTACCTCAGGAGATCTATTTTAAGTTTTCAAAATACTAATTAACCCGAAGCCTTATCAGCATAAGGGCTAACTCAGTAGGAGATGCATGTGATCTCAATAGAAGCCAGTTGAGGGGATCTAACCTGAAGAATAAAAACAAGACAATACGTCTTCCTGTAGTTCAGAGATTCTTTGCTCTGATGGAACTACACAGTGTGTTTGAGGACCATGGTGTGAAGTTATTTTCGAGCTCATTGGGGAGAAGGGAAAAATATAGGAAGAAACATTTTTGAGCAATTTCATCTCAAGTGGAGGTAGATTCCTGCCTGTATATAATAGAATGCTACAAACTTTCATAGGCTACACTGTGCTTGAAGGTTCAAGTTGTCTGATTTTAATTTGTTTACAAAAGTCATGGGCTTTTAACAGCAGGAAAGTGGCTCTGTATCTAACCATTCCAATTGTACTACAGAGCTGTTATGCCAAAAAGTATCCTTACATGGTTTAGATATTTTCCTGTCAAAAGCCTAACAGCAGCCACAAAGGGTTAAAAGGATATAATTGGCATGGGGAGGAATACATTCTCTTGCTCTCAAAGTGCTCTGCTTTGAAAAACTGACAGCCACAAATAGTTTTTGATTTTGGAGCATGCCCTGCAGTTGAAGTCAGTTGAATATCTTGCAGGCATTTCTGCCCAAGCAATTTGCTTATGGATTTGTGCTTTGCTGCCTTATATGCAAAAAACAAGTGTCACAATTAAAGTTTTCTATTCCAAGAGCAAAACCTTCACTCTTTCAGAAGTTGTTTTTGAAAAATTTAATGTTTTATAGTTTTAAGTTCATAAGAGAAATTGAAGCACCACAAAAATCATCTTGACAGAAGCCCTATACCATATGAAATTTTTATTCAAGTATAAAAGCAAATTGTGTCTTTAATTATAACCTGTAGAGGAGCACAGAAATCAAGTTGAAGATGGATGGGATCATCAGAACAAAACATAGCCTAAAGAATACTTGCAATAACATTACATTTTGTGTTATCTTTCCAGTAAAATAATTATTATGTGGCAACAGATTTGTTTTTTTTTTCTGGTAACATTATTTGTGCTTGTATGAAAACAGGCAGTTTCAAAGTCTGCAGAAATGGAAGGATATTGCTAGGTAGCTTTAGTGCATGCACAACAGCCTCCAACCTCTTTAGACATTCGTCAACACATTTCTTTTTACCACCTTCCCCCCATACCCTCCGGACAAATTGGCACAACCTGTAACTTACCATGATCTGGTATCAAGCCAGTCCCTGGTCTCAGAAGAAGAACAACTTTATTTCCTCCTGCTTGAATCAGCTCAATGGCTCGTGTATGAGTGATACCTTGGGTAGGTTCGCCATTGATTTCAACAATCTGGTCACCAACCTGAAGAGACAATACCAGTCAGGTTAAACTTCATCAAGCACTGCTACTATAACTGGATTCTTATTCAATATAGTAAAACCTGTAGCTCAAGCAAAGCTTTCCTTTTCCCTAGTCCCTTCCATTATCTGAAACCCACTCAGCTCTAGCACTACTCTCCTACAGCCACTAACATATAAAATTAACATAATTCAACCATCTGGCTGGTCAATGAATTTTTCATGCAGATATTCTGCCAAGCTGGCTTCACTAGAGGACTCGGGTTACTTGAAATGAATTTTCCATTTGATAAATGTTTAAATACATCCATGTTCTTGAGTACATCTTCACTCCATAAAAGTAATTTGTTGATGCTCTGTTATAAAGACGTGCACCATGAAGATACTTAATCAAGTTGTGTAGATGCTTAAATAGATTGTTATAAGGGATGTGGTAATTACTCTAAAATTAATAAACCGCCAAACACCCTTATATTAATACAGCCGAGAGCGTTGTCCATAGGTTTCCCATAAAGGAAAGGCTTTATTATTCTGAGTGAGAGAGTTCACTGTATGACAATACTAGCTCGTTCCTGACTAGTGAGATACCAGCTTTAAGGACTCTGATGCAAATTAACAAACGTATCAGATAATGGATGTCAGAATATCAGAAAGCATTTTTGCATTCTAACCCATGAAAGAACATGAGATCCATCTTGCAATTAAACTGATTTTCCATTAGGTGTCACTACTGCATAAAAGTTGCAGTTTAAAGAGCATGTATCTTAGATAAGTTACTTAAAATGCTACTGAAGAAGGTAACAGTCCCACATAGAATCCTATGATCACAGAGAGCTAATACAATAATAAATGAACCAGGAGTTCACAAAACCATTTGGGAAAACACAGGGTAAAGGTGCTGTTTTACCATCTAATGTTCAAACCAGCTACAAACTGGGTTATTAGAGCTCCTTTGTGTCAGTATCTGAAAAGCTCCCTCTGAAAGTACTATTTAAATTGGGGCTGGGAAAAGCCTACGGCCATTTCTGTGGTTGAATTGGAAAAGACTGGACAGCAGAGAATCGTGAACAAGCTTATCTAGGCATGGAGACATTCTGCCCTGGCCAGGGAGAATCTAGAGGCAGCTCCTTTTTCCAGAGTCTACAACCTGCTCCCACAGTTTTCATTGATGTCACGGTTTATGTTTTGTTATGAGCATTAATTCTATTCATCCCACTGACCTCTGCAACAGAAGCCATGAGAAGCGGCCCTTGCAAGAGAGAGTTAGGTGCCATAAAGGAGATGGTTGCAAATATTTTCCAATGCATGGAGTATAACGACACCGTTTAGGCCTTGCTGGCCCTCCGGACTCAAGATTCCCAGTGGGGTATGGCTCCAATGGCAGTAGCAGCAGGAGAGGCATTAGTACAGACAGGACCCGGGTGTTCACCTATACTAGTGCTTCCATTGCTGCTACCACTGGTGGACCTGCACCATGAGGATAGATAGGTCCCAATTTTATCAGTGTATAGGCATGATCTGCCCAGTGGACATGGAAAGCAAATTCACCAGCCTTTTTCCCTTTCAAGGGCTGGAGGGGAGCACATACCCACTGCCAGGGCACAGGAAATGAGGCTGTCCCATTATGAACTCGTTTTTCAGGGTGCTGTAGTTCCAGTGTGAAACTGTTACTGCTTCAAGCATGGAAATAACATTTTAAACAAAGCTGAATATGCCTCTCCCATACAGTGCAGGCACCCAGCTAATTCACTGATGTCCTCTGGGAAACAGCCTACCCAAGACTGGACCCTCTATGTCAGTCAGTCAGCATGAAGCTCTGAAATGGAACAATACCTGCCTCTAGCAGGGGCAGGAAGCAGATTAACAGTGGGCTGCTCCATACAGATTGCTACAGTGGAAGGAGCCTGCTAAAACCAGTAATCGTGAACAAAATGCATCCCCTAGTTTAGCTGACCAGAAGGTGATCAGCTCCTGCAGGGAAACAGGAAAGAGCTGAGTGTGACCAGCCAGGTAAAGTGCTTGAGAAGAGGAACAGGGAGGATGCCACAGTTTTGTTTTCCTATCTCTGTCTGTTGGGAGCAGGAAGAGATCTTATTACATAATATCTGGCCAGGCCTACCAGATCTTTGGAGAAACGCAAACATCACAAGAAGTATAAATGAAAGAAAGATGAGCTCCAGTGTGAGGACGAATATTTGACATTTGTTTTATTATGAATACTCCACAGTCAAATTTACCCTACAGCCCACCCATTCTTTGGTGCAGAAGATCCATCGGAGAAAGCAGATAAGTGTGCTGATGTCATTTTTGAGAACAGAGCCTAAAGAGTTATATTATGTGTCCCCAGTAGATAGGGAATTTATACAGCAAGAGTTCAGGGAATTGTATACATTCGATTCTGTTTATTGCTGTCAAATTTCTCCAGTGAAATCCAAGATTTGCAGCTGGGAAGTCTTCTGTTGCTGGTGACTTGAATGCCAAGGTCTGGAGCTTAGCATAACCGCACTTGAAAGAGCAGTACAAGAGAAAACAGAACCAGCACTATAAGACTCAAGCAATCTCCCAAGCATAAGAAAAACTAATGACTCTAAATGTTAAGAATTAGCATAATAGAAGTCAAAACTTTGAATTTTGCATCCAATTAAGCCTGATATCGGCTCTCAAAAGTAGTTGATTACTACTTTCACTTTGCAGACTACAGAGCTCACAGAGAAAGAGGTGAAGTGACTTGTGTAAAGGGCCAGACCACATGTCACTGGCAGGAATGGAATCAGAACTAAGTCTCTGATTCTCAGTGCCATGGTCCAGCCAGTAAAAAGTCATTTTACGGACAGTAATTACAGAACTGTGTTTGGCCTCCAACTGTTGTGATGTTGCCTTCGCCCTTTGCATATATTTGGTTTGCTTAGGAGACAATATTTAAACAGTGGGATTCTTAGACGTGACACACAAGAATTAACATTAGGATATGTTGGTAGGGAAGGCACTTGGTTTGGAAACATTTTAAAATTTTATGCTGAACAATGAAAGCTCAGCATAAACACAAAAGGTTGGGTGCTCCCACAAACCCCCATTTACCTGGACTCTGGGAACCTTCTAACAGACTTGCATTTCATTGTGCTATTTCCAGTCTGGGCTTCTAAAAACCACGCATTCTGGCAAACTACTGTCTATAGAGAAGAATTCATTGTGGGAAACATCTATTACTATGTCTTTAGAGTAGATGGCGTCCAGCTTTCTTGAGGAGTGGCAGTGGTGCAGAGAGCAGTGTTCTTTCCCCCTAACATGCTGTTGGGATTTTTATTTCCTGAAACATTACAACTATTGACACAGTTTGCTACCTCTCTGTAATTACAACTCTTAGACCAGCAGCAGTGTAAATAACTGTTGTGTGTACACAGGGAGACGCTAACCACTTACAGGGAAGCAAATTCTTTGACTGGGTAATTAACATCTTGAGGAGCCCAACCTATTTGAATTCATCAGTGATCTCTGACACTTACGTGAATTCTTCCATCCTTGATAGCAGGCCCATCCTCAGCAAGTCGAAGGATGAATAAGCCCATGTTATACTCCTTTCCTCCACGAAGACTGAATCCAAAACCCCGAGGGCCTCGTTCCAGTTCTACTGGAGAACAGCCAAGACTCTGCATAAGAAACAAGATGAAGCACTGTGGACTGAGGAATTTTAACGTTTGTTAGTTTCCCCTACATTTTCGGGAAAGGTATTTTATAAAACCAGAGAAATCCCTTCAGTTTCACACACTAGGCAGGTTTTAGTACACAGCTATGAAGGGATGTGGTTTCAATTAAGTGCAACATGCAATTGAATTTGACTTGTCACAAACTCACATCATATGATTTGGTATGAGGCAGAGTTATACCCAGCCAAAATCTGCAGAGCAGTTTAATTCTAAGATTTCTAAATATGAACTGTTTTGCCATATAGAATGTTCCCAAGATGTTACAGTAGTTCCTTTTCAAAGGTTTGTTGTTTCTTTTATAACTATAATGATCAGCAATATTAAACTAGACTAAGTTTATAACATTAAAATACTAAGTATTAGCAAAACACCCTCCCTACTGTTTGACACGTGCCTAGTCAGCACATTCATAACAAAGAATATCTTCTCAACACCGTATCTTCTAAGGGAAAGGTTATCCTAGACTATTAGCATCCATATGTCAGTGGTAGTTGTGTTTTAGGGCCTCAGTACCACCAGGATCTTGCAGAGTCTTTTGGCTAGTCAGGATAGGTGTCTACCTGAGAAGGACGGCTGCCTACAATGGAAAGAACGCCGCCATCGGGCTGGGGCAAGTGCTTGTGCTCAGGCCAGGGAAGCCTGTAACTGTTGGAAAGTTCTCTTCCAGCTTCATCTTCTGTGACTCCCCTGCAAATTGATAGAAGGAAAGGTTAAGTTACTCAGATCACATTTACATGGAAACTGAATGAATTTGCAGCAACGACTTGCTAATAGTTACTATTGGATGGACCAGTAAGAAACATGTCACTTGTACAAAAATATAGTTTTCTTATGCAAAGCTTAGACAATTAACAGGGTATTTAACAGTTGATTCTTCATCATCTGTAATTTATAACCTTAACCTACTGCAGCACATCAACAGCAGACCATCAATTATCAGTCTGTTGGTTGGCACAAGGAGTTGCATCAGCTATTTCATTCCCGGGTTAGGGACATCTGACACTAGGATCTTCTGTGAACCCAAGGATTATAAAGAGTACAAAAAATAGCAGTTCAATCTTACTCTCAGTTCTCATTTGGAGGGAACCCTTCTCTCTTCCCATACTTCCCTCACAGGTGAGAGGGTTTCAACAGTATATAATGCTTAGTTTATCCTGAGCATGAAGTGTCCCCAATTTGTACACAGAACATGATCAGGTGCTTCTGAGCAATGTAAAAAACATGCAAAATCCAGGAAATGAATCACAGTTGAGGATTTAATCCCAGACTCTTTGCCATCATCACAATGATTAAAGAAAATCAGTGTGAACCATCCAGAAAAAGGCCACGTAACTGCTATGAATGGATTTAAACTGTGCAGTGACAGCATCTAATTTTTAAACGTTTATTTTAATGAAAGCAGATAAGAAAAGATCATCCAAACAGCTACCTGCAATAGTGCCCAGGGTAGGCAGGGTACTACTGAATTATTGATGTAATAGAAGTAATGCTAATATGGGGAAAATAGGTGAAAAACCCAGCATGTCCACCTATTCATTGTGGTACATAATTGATACATTGGCTGTGAAACAGAGTATCCCTGTAAATACTTTCCCCATTGACAGCATCTCCCAGGATCTCAAACCATTTATTGACTGGGGTTTTACTGGGTGATTTCCACTCATAAGTAATCACCCCTTGGTCTGAGAAAAGTGCTGAAGGGATGGAGTATCATCTCTGATCAGAGCTGGTCTTAGATATCTGCCTCCTGATTTATTGGGTCCCTGAACAGCCAAGCCATACAAGAATGACACTTTCAATTTCTCCTAGACAGAGTCATAGACTTTTAAGGTCAGAAGGGACATTATGATCGTCTAGTCTGACCTCCTGCACAACGTAGGCCACAGAATCTCACCTACCCACTCCTGTAACAAACTCCTAAACTATGACTGAGCTGCTGAAGTCCTCAAATCATGGTTTAAAGACTTGAAGGTGCAGAGAATCCTCCAGCAAGCAACTCGTGTCCTACGCCTCAGAGGAAGGTGAAAAACCCCCAGGGTCTCTGCCCTGGAGGAGAATTCCTTCCTAACCCCAAATATGGCGATCAGCTAAACCGTGAGCAGGTGGGCAAGACTCACCAGACACATACCCAGGAAAGAATTCTCTGTAGTAATTCAGATCCCACCCTATCTAACATCCCATCACAGGCCATTGGGTATATTTACCGCTAATAGTCAAAGATCAATTAATTGCCAAAATTAGCCTCTCTCATCATACCATCCCCTCCATAAACTTATCCAGCTTAGTCCTCAACCCCTTCAGTAGACACCCTCTTCTGTAACAGAACAGGAATAGTCTTCAGCTATGAGTGTGCAAAATCTATGTATTAATTACAGTTCCCCACAACATATGCCAAAGACGGTGCACAGCACAAACACTAACAGTTACATGAGATTATAAGGGCCAGGCTGATACAGGAATTACTGAGGCAACAGTTCCTCACAATTTAAAGTCCTTGTTAGGTACCCAGAAAGATGGAGCATTTGTGCCTTTTTTAAATACAGTCAAGGGCAATGCCCGGATGATGCTCCCATGCACTGAGATGAGGGCTTGCTGCAGGATATGGGGAACATGACCCACAGTTGGCTGCTCTTCCTTCCCCTCATTTCTGCACATGGATTCAACCTCAGCCTAAGTCATCCTTGGGTTTCACACCAGCCAGGCTCATTCTTTGTTCATTTTTGGTTCCCATCTGTCTGAAAAGCATCATACCTGTCTGCTGTTGCAGAGTTGGCTTGTGTTGTTCCCATAGGTCTGTGCTGTGGGGCTGGACTTTGTCTGGCAGAGTTGGTTCCTGAAGGGGGGCCACGGTGCTCTAATAAAGTCAAACAAAACAGAACAGACAGACCTCTAAAAACACACCATGTGGCATGAGGGGAATAAACAGCATAAGAGAGAGTGAATTGCTGTTCTGAGCATTTCTGACTCTTCTAGTCAAACAGCAGCTCTTGCAGTCAGCTGCCCAGAGTGAGAATGCAGGGCTTTTAATTTAAAATGTCAGGAGAAACAGAATTTCCATTTTCCTTAGGCTAAGCTCCTGGGCAGGTCTGAGCCACACAGCCAAGCACACACAATACTTCTGTGCTGGATGACAGTAACATGCCAGGTTGATGCTGCGCTGAAGGGGAGAAGTGGAGATTTCTAGATTCAGTTCCATAAATCAGGGTGTTGGGTGAAGTTCATCCTCCCAATGGAGAAACTTTTTGCTAAACTAAACTACTTTATTCTAGGAATGACAGCACAGATTAAGTTTGAGTCACCAACATACAGACACTTAGATTGTGTGTAACCTGGTAAAGGCAGGAGCAGTGTCAGAACTAAACAGATCCACAGTATTTGATGGTGATTTAACAAATAATCAGAAAGATCAGCATGATGCCTGCCCCACCCCTTCTCCAGCTCCATTGTGAACAGGGTTTGAGCCCAACCCAGCCAGGCCCCTGGAGGCGCTACTGACAGTCACATCTGCTAATCCATGATGGAGAAGATCATCACAGGCAAACTCTCAGGGAAGGATAGAAACGGTTCCTGAAGCTGTATTAAAGGGACTAGTATATTCAATATTTTAATCAGAACTGAAATATCAGAATGTTCTCTCTCCCCCCAAGTATCAGAGGGGTAGCCGTGTTAGTCTGGATCTGTAAAAGCAGAAAAGAATCCTGTGGCACCTTAGGCCTGGTCTACACTACGCGTTTAAAATGATTTTAGCAGCATTAAACCGATTTAACGCTGTACCCGTCCACACTACGAGGCCCTTTCTATTGATATAAAAGGCTCTTTAAATCTGTTTCCGTTCTCCTCCCCAACGAGAGGAGTAGCGCTAAAATCGGTATTACCATATCGGATTAGGGTTAGTGTGGTCGCAAATCGACGTTATTGGCCTCCGGGTGGTATCCCACAGTTCACCACTGTGACCGCTCTGGACAGCAATCTGAACTCGGATGCAGTGGCCAGGTATACAGGAAAAGCCCCGTGAACTTTTGAATTTCATTTCCTGTTTGGCCAGCGTGGAGCTCTGATCAGCACAGGTGACCACACAGAGCTCATCAGTACAGGTAGCAATGCAGTCTCCTGAGAATCGAAAAAGAGCACCAGCATGGACCTCACGGGAGGTACTGGATCTGATCGCTATATGGGGCGAGGTTTCAGTACTAACAGAACTCCGTTCCAAGAGACAAAATGAAAAAATATTTGAAAAAATTTCCAAGGCAATAATGGGAAAAGGCCACACCAGGGACTCAGTGCAGTGCAGAGTGAAAGTTAAGGAGCTCAGACAAGCATACAAGAAAACCAAAGCAGCAAACGGAAGATCCGGGTCAGGGTCGAAAACATGCCGCTTCTACGCTGAGCTGCATGCAATTTTAGGGGGCTGCGCACCATACCGCCCCATGTCCGTGGATTCTGAGTGGGGGTTGTAATCTCAACCATGGCTCAGGATTCTGCGGAGGGGGACGATGTGGAGGAGGAGGAGGAGAGGAGACGAACTTTGCAGCGAGCACACAGCACTCCGTTAGCCACAAGCAGGAGCTTTTTGTGACCCGACGGAATCTACCCACCTTCCAAGCCACTAGCCCAGACAGTGAAGCCATGGAAGCGACCTCTGGTGAGTGTACCTTGTAATATAAAACATGGTTTAAAAGCACGCGTTTTTAATATGATTTGCCATGAAGGGCTTGGGATGCATTCGCGGCCAGTAAGTTACTGGAAAGTTTGTTAACATGTCTTGTCCCTGGAGGATTTCCGCTCCATCCCATCTCCTGAGAGCGTCCTGGAGGTACTCCAAAAGCCTTTGCAGAAGGTTTCTGGGCAAGGCAGCCTTGTTCCGTTCACCATGGAAGGACACTTTACCACGCTATGCATGTAGCAAGTAATCGGGTATCATTGCATGACAAAGCATAGCTGCGTATGGTCTGGTGATTGCTGGCATTCAAGAAACATCTGTCTTTTATCTCGCTGTGTTATCCTCAGCGAGTGATATCTTCATGGTAACCTTGTGAAATTCAGAATTTAATTAAGGGGACAGGATGGCCTTTTCCTACTGGGCTGTTGCTATAGAATCCTTCCTTGCACGTAGCAAGGGGAGGAGAGGAAGGATAGCGCTGAGTTTTTTTGCGTTTGGCTAGCAGGTATTCCAGCTACCGCCACGCGGTGGGGGGGGAAGGGGTGAGTATCGTTAGCTGGATCTTCCATGATACCAGCCATGCGGTTGGGGGGGGGGTAAAGCAATCATCTAGAGAATTGGAGGGGGGGGATTGGCTTCTGCTGCTGATGTTAACAGGAAAGAAGCATCAGAGGCACTGTGTATTAAGGCTGGAGAGCCCGAAGACAATGGCTTAACTGGCCGCATGCCAAGCTGATCTGATGCCGGACCTGCATCTGTTGAGATCTGTAACACGAGCCGCAGGCACTCAAGATGCAAATGACACTTGTAGTGAATCACATGTGCTATGTAAGGTTATATGTTGTTTCACTTGAAAGAGTATAATCATTGTTTTGTATAATGTATCTTTTAAATATTCTCTCCCTTTTTTCCCTCCTCATGCAGCTGCCATTTTTCAAGTCTCCACTCCATCCCAAAGGCTATCTCGATAAGGCGGATGAAACGAAGACGCGAGACGAAATTCTCGGAAATCATGGAAGTGCTGCATGAAAGAGCTATCTGAATGAGTGAAGGACGTGTAGCAAGTACAGGATATGATGCCAACGTGAGGCGAAGGGACCTAACGTGAAGATAGGAGGAGGCTCAAGATGAGGGTTGGCGGCAGGAAGATCAGAGGTGTGGCAGGAAGATCAGCCGGTGGCAGGATGCACACTGGAGCTGCTGCGTGATCAAACTGTATCCTTCCGACGTCTGGTGGTCTTCAGGAAGAGCGCGGGGTCACAGGAGTGTCGCGCAGCCCCTGTGTAACACCCTCACCATCACCATGTTCCATATCTTCCTCCCCAGACATGTAAGAACGCGTGGGAACGGCTTCGTGCACCCGCCCACTCACCCCCATGGACAGTCCAACCAGGCTGTCATTAACATTGAAATGTGTTTAATGGCCTTTCCTTCCCTCCTATCTCTCCAAACCACACAGGTACCTTGTCAGTTCCTGCCTCTTTATTTATTATTTTTTAATGAATACATGATTTTTAAACGATAGTGACTTTTAGTTCTTAAGCAAGCTGTAGTCAAAGGGAGGGTGGGATGCTTACAGGGAAGGAGTCAATAAGGGGGGTGGTTCATGGGGGGACAACAGCAGTCACACCGTACCCTGGCCCGTGATGAAACTCGTTTCAAGCTTCTCTGATGTGCACAAGCTTCGTGGTGTGCTTTCTAATCGCCTTGTGCCTGGCTGCATCATATCAGCGCACAGGTGATTTGCCTCAGCCTTCCCACCCGCGCATAAAGGTCCCCTTCTCTCACACGTTGTTGGAGCACACAGCAACAGCAATAACAAGGGGACATTGTTTGGCTGAGGTTTGAGTGAGTCAGTAATGTGCGCCAGCGTGCCTTTAAACGGCCAAATGCATTCTACACATCCTGCACTTGTCAGCTTGTAGCTGAAGCTCCTGACACTGTCCAGGCTGCCTGTGTATGGCTTCATGAGCATGGCATCAAGGGGTTTAAGCTGGGTCACCCAGGATAATGAGGTTTTACATCCCAATGTTATATTCTTGTCTGGGAAGTAATTCCCTTGCTGCAGCAGTTTAAACAGAGCGCCTGCTTCTGAAGACGCGAGCGTCATGAACCCTTCTGGCCATCCCACGTGGATGTGATGAACATCCCTTGTGATCCACAGTGTTTTGCACCATGAAAGTACCCTTGCGGTTTATGTACTGGGTGCCCTGGTGCTCCGGTGCCAAGATAGGGATATGGGTTCCATCTATGGCCCCCCACAGTTAGGGCATCCATTGCAGCAAAGATCCACTATGACTGCATGTTTTCCAGAGTCAACCTTTGTCGCAGCAGCTTATGATTGCTTTGGCTACTTTGCATCACAGCAGCCCCACAGTAGATTTTCACTCCAATTGATTCCGACTGACGGTAGCTGTCTTGGCGTTTGCAGCTTCAGGGCTTATCGACAGCTCGCTTCTCCACTGTGAGAGCTGCTCTCATCTTGGTATTATGGCGTTTCAGGGCAGGGGAAAGCAAGTCACAAAGTTCCATGAAAGTGGCCTTACGCATGCGAAAGTTTCACAGCCACTGGGAATCGTCCCACACCTGAAAAACTGTGCGGTCCCACCAGTCCGTGCTTGTTTCCCGGGCCCAAAGTCGGCATTCAATGGCTAGAACCTGCCCCACTACCAGCAGGATGTCCAAAGCGCAGGGGCCCTTCGTTTCAGATAATTCTGTGTCCATGTCCTCATCACTCTCATCGCCGCGCTGCCCTAGCCGCCGCCTCCTCCTCGCTTGGCTTTGCAAGTCCCAGTTCAGCATAGACTGCATGAGAATGCGTGAGGTGTTTACAACGTCCACGATTGCGGTATTGATCTGAGCGGGGTCCATGCTTGCTGTGCTATGGCGTTTGGACAGCTCACCCAGGAAAAAAGGCGTGAAATGGTTGTCTGCTGCTTTCACGAGGGAAGGGGTGAGGCTGTACCCAGAACCACCCGTGACAATGATTTTTGCCCCATTGGGCACTGGGCTCTCAACCCAGAATTCCAAGGCGCAGGGGAAGCTGCGGAAACTATGGGATAGCTACGGGATAGCTACCCACAGTGCACCGCTCCAGAAATCGATGCTAGCCTTGGACCATGGATGCCCACCACGGAATTAACGTGCTTAGTGTGGCTGCGTGCACTCGACTTTATACAATCTGTTTTACAAAATCGGTTTAAGTAAAATCGGAATAAGCCCGTAGTGTAGACGTACCCTCATAGACTAACAGACGTTTTGGAGCATGAGCTTTCGTGAGTGAATACCCACTTCGTCGGATGCATCCGACGGAGTGGGTATTCACTCACGAAAGCTCATGCTCCAAAACATCTGTTAGTCTATAAGGTGCCACAGGTCCCTCCCCCCAAAGAGCCTTAACAGGCAATTTACCTATAATGGTATTTTAAAAAAATCCCTCTTAATAGCCTTCACAAAGCGAACCTCTCCCCAACACAGAAAACACATTTACTGTATGTGTCTGATCAAATGACTTACAAAAAAAAACCTCACCATGTTTTGAAATACAAAGTGACTGCTACTCAAACAGAGTAAACATATTCCACCAAAATGCACTCAGAAACCCCTAAAGGGCAAGTTTTAATCTGGAATGAACGTTCATAGTTCAGTTGCAAACTCTAAAAATAATTTCTTATAATGGAAAGTCTCTCAGACATTCCAGCCTAGTGTTGCTAGGTGTGTGTTAGGTAAATGCATTTCTGGGTAATAATTGAAACACACAAGTAATTATGCACCTTGAGGTAAAGGAAAGCATATTACTGCTTCTCAGTACAGATTATTACATTAGATTGCAGCATTTCTCAGCTATACCAGACCCTGCAGAGTTGCTAGGACATGCCTTGAACAGGTTTTTCCCCCCCCCACAGAGACAAATGTCAACATTTATTCCTGGCGCTCATTCAAAGCTTTAGTTAATAAGCACAGGTAAGAAAAAGGCCATCTGTCTGCATGAATTCTCGGCTCCTCCACTCATCCTGCTCTCAAGGCCGGTGCTACTGTTTAGGCAGCCTAGGTAATCGCCTAGGGCGCCAGGATTAATGAGCGGGCGGCATTTTGCCGGGGGGCTGGGGGGGGGGGGCGGCAGACTGCCCCAGTTGACCTGCCGTAGGCATGCCTGCGGAGGGTCCGTTGGTCCGCGGCTCTGGTCGACCTCCTGCAGGCATGCCTGTGGCAGCTCCACCGGAGCCACAGGATCAGCGCGGGGGGCGGCGAAATGGCTGTGCGCCTAGGGCTCGAGAAACCCTGGCGCCGGTCCTGCCTGCTTTCCCATGTTTTTGGTTAGTACATGACCGAGGCTGTTGTAGAATGTCTTCTGGAGCATGGAGCAGAATTCACTTATTCTAGAATTAGAGAGACTACTGGGACAAAGGATGAAAACAAAAGAGCACACATTTATGAAAGCTGGAGGGGAGTAGTGGAGGGATCAGAGTTGCATTGTAGCATTTTCACTGCCAATCTAAGAGGTCAGCACAGAAGGTGCACTGGAAAACAGCAAAGTCAGTCAGGGCTCAAGCACTATGGTTCTGAATAGCTTCTGGCTAAATGGGTATTTCTCTCTCCCCTCAGTGTTGTCCACAATGCAACTAACTACTGGCAGCAGTAGCCAGATGGCCAACCCTATAAAGCCCAACCTGCTTCCCAGAGCGTGTAACTGATTGAGAGGTCTGCATGATCTAATGTCTGCACTGGCTTTCCCAGGTGAGCTGGAACTTGGTGCTCACTGCAGCTATGCTATTAGCTGAACTACATTCCCCAAGCTTAAACCAGTGATTATTTTAGAAGCAGTAATTTACTCTTGTTTATGAGCAACATGGATTTCTGTATTTCCTCCAAACATTTATAGAAACCTCCAAGCAGCACTGGTCACTTTGGGCTAGTTTTATAATCTATTACTGACATTTTTTTCCAACACTGATTCTCGCTCAGGTCCATGTTTTATCTCTGAATTTTATCTGCAAATTCCATATGATTTAGGAATGGTGAAAAGCTAAGATCAGTGTTTCTACAGGGTGTGAGAAAAGGGGTATTAGATTCAGATATTAATGGCGGAGGCAATTTATCTCAAAGACAAGGTTTATTAAAAACTAGATAGAAATGGACTTCAGCGCAACCTCAACTTCAACTTCAGCTGCATTAAAGGCAGGGTGATTGCTGTGAGCTGCATCCCTTTGGCATGAAATGGATTAGATTTGATAAAAATGAAAAGCTTCATTGAAATATAATAGATTTTATAAATAAAAAGAGCCTCCATGTTTCAAGCATTAATGAGCAGGTAAATTAAGTCTTTGATATGAAAGGCCAAGATACGATGTTAAATATTTGCAATGAACGTGAAATGAGAGGGGATCATTTGTTGGCTTTATCCACATGCTGGTTTTACGTATTTATTCTTTAAGAGTGGTGAAACCCACCTTACTGGCAAAATAATTATAGCAACTTTAAAATCTACAAGCAGCAATCCAGAAAAATGCAATGGTAAGCAGTGCTGGAAAAAAGCTCTCTCTTCAAATGATTGGATTTCACATATTTATAGAGAACTGTTTGTATAGGGAACAATATATTGAGAGCAGTGTGGCATGGGAGCTTTCATTAGAAAATCCCGTCTCTGAAGGTGGGACTTTGGCATCACAAATATTCATTTTGCTGCCTAGAGGATTTCATGATTTTGTGCACGGAATTTACAAGCAACCTGAGAGGCCTTGCAGAACAGTGATCAGGATGCAAGTTTTTTCCAAATGTATCTTTAGAAGAACATTGTGTCCACTGTGTCCCGGAAATGCAGCATCAGACAAATCTGTGCATTTTCACAGAGTGAGAGGAAAACACTGACAATGTCCAGCAGGGCAGGATATCTAAGAACTGGATATTTCGCAGGCTTGACTTCTGTTCAGCAATAGGACCCCTGAGGCACAGCTGCCCCAGCTATGGGCAATGCCTCTTTAGGCTTGCACAGGCAGTATCACTGTAGGAACTTACCTTTTAGTTCTGGGGCAGGAGCTCTCCTGATGTGAATTCCTGCTGAAGAACTCTAGGATGCCAAGAAAGGTAAAAACATTCTACCCAACTTTTCACTAGCATCCCAGAGTGCAGTAATTTCTTCCCTCTTCTAAAACTTGAAGGATCAGATCTTTTTCACACAAAAGTGCTAGAGCTGGATGGGGAATATTTCCTGTCAGGAACAGTCTCTCTCTGATTTCTGTGGAGGCATCTCCATACCACAGCACTGATTCTCACAATGCCTGAATCTTGTCTTTTCAATAAAACTATCTCTGCATCTGTCTCCTCTCCCTTACTCCTCTGCACTTGTACCCAACTTCCATCAAGCAAATGAAATGAGCTTCACAGTCCGTCACTCACTAGATAGATTATTTTCCTAAAACCTCTGATGTCTTTATAATACCTCCTTTTTGGCTTGTTAATTTAAGAAGATATAAAACCAGACTCCGGGGCTTTGCAGCTATTTTATTACAGAAATACTTGGTGATCATGTGGCAGCACGCCCCACCCGGCAGGCTGTGCCACCATTAGTGTCCACACTGGGGAGAAATAAGCAGGCATTTTCCTTACCTTCCTCAGCAACGACAGTCAGGGTGACCACGTGACCTGCATCTTTAATCAGCTGCACTATACTGTCATGGGACAGCTCTACAATTGACTGCCTGTTCACGGCTGAGATACGGTCTCCCACTTTCAGCTTCCCACACTGATCGGCTGGGCTTCCTTCAATTACACGCCCGATCTTGTGGGGAATCACTAGGGAACCAAGAAGAGGCACGTCAGCTTTTTCAGCATACATTTTACTTGTTAATAGGCAGCTGATGTTACTGTTCATTAGTATGAAACACTACAAATGTAAACAATTGCTGTTAACTGTCTCAAATAAATCAGAATGGCTCTACCATGGAGTGCTTCTAACTTGAAAGGAACTAGCTATTTATTGTCATTGTGACCTACACATTTGAATCTGGCTAACAACAGGCAGTAGGTGGGGTTTGTATAGAGAATTCCACAAACTGTGCAATACTGGCTGTCTGAGTACTAAGAAGTGGATCTTATGGTGGTGGTTCATTTTGTTTGCAGCCAAGGTTCATTACCCTTAAAATCAGAGCAAGTTAAAATCAAGAACCTTGGCAAAAAAGGGCATCATATAATTTCAAAGAGTTTTCTCTCCATTGCATACATGGAAGGAGGCACTATCAGAGCTAATGACAATAAATCAACCCTGTTACATTGATTTGCAAGACAAACAGGAATGCATGTAAGCAGAGAAATGTTCAGAAGAATGGGGAAAAAAGGACTTCTTCTGATCTGCTCTATGTGGCTAAACCTGTAACTAGATAAAATGGAGACAGATGTAAAGCATCATTGGTTCCACTTCCAAAGCTGTTACTTAGGACTGGTCTACACTACGGGATAAAATCGATTTTAGATACGCAATTTCAACTACGTGAATAACATAACTGAAGTCGAATATCTAAAATCGATTTACTCACCCGTCTTCACCGCACGGGATCGATGTCCGCGGCTCGCCATGTCGATTCCGGAACTCCGTTGGGGTTGGTGGAGTTCCGGAATCGATATAAGCGGGCTCAGGGGTCGATATATCCTGTCTAGATTAGACGCGATATATCGATCCCAGAGCAATCGATTTTAACGCGCCGATATGGCGCGTAGTCTAGACGTGGCCTTAGTGCACCAATCTGGCAGATTACAAGAAACACAACATTACTTATGCATACCCTTCCTTAAAAGAATCTTAAAGTTTGCCATTATGAAATGCAGATTATCAAAATAAATTTCCTACCATGTCTCCTTCAGTTTATAGCAGGTGTGACATTATAGGCCAAGTGGCTCCTGATAACCTCCTCAAGGTGGCACAACTGCCAGCAGCAACTTCCACCACTGCTTGGCTGGCAGTAGGCTACCAACAGTTAATGATGCCCACTCATTGATTTGTCCTGCTGTGGTTTGCACAGGGTAGTTTTTATACTAAAACAGATTAGGCCATAAGGGGTCATGTACTGTTAAAATTTGAGTTCTAACAAGTTTTTCATCTAAAACAAATTTTACTTGTGCCAATTAATTAAACAAAATAAATATATCAGCTTTGTGGATTATTTGGGCTACATCAGATGTACTGAGCAGGATGTCAATCTATAAACTGGATATTTGGGCGTTACTGGAATGTGTTTTTTAGATTCTCCACAATGTGCAAGGTGCTATGTGAACAGGAGAGAAGGTATGGTCCGTTATCTAAAGGGCACACACAGACATAAGGGACGGAAGGGGGGTAACAACATAAGGTATTTGGCAACTGACCAAGTGTTTTAATATCAATGTTAAAAAAAAATTAGATAGAGGATTCCCCAAGTACTCATGAAAGAGCCACACTCAGCCAGTTAGTGTCTTGCAAACAAACATTGCCATGAAAGGGGGTATTTTAGAGGATGTGAAGGAGGAGAAAGCAGCGGCCCTACAGAACATCTCAAGAAAGGCAGTCCATCCATAAATACATTATATATAATAAAATTAATATGGCTAATATAATGTTACAGCAAATAAAAAGTGGAAGTTAAATTGTGAAAAAAGTATGCATTCCTATGGACTGTGTATACTGAGTGGAATACCACCCAGTTCTTATATAATGCCTTTGATTAGTAGATCAATAGGAGCTAGGCATCAAGAAGGCATGGATAAATAGGTTGCTGAAGCTGGTATGACCGCAGAGTGGGGAAGAGGGTCACCATGAAAACAGAAAAGAGAAGTTGAATAGGAAAGGGCAAAACTTTACAGAATCCTAAGGGTGATTATGGGAACCCTACCAGCCCACTAGTACCAAGGAGCATTTGTACTGTTCAGATGCTGCTGGAGTCTTGGCCTGACTGATCCTCCTCTTGGCTACAGTCATTCGTAACAAGACTGATCCCAATGTGCCTCTTTCAGGAATGACACATGGGACCAGGCAGTGCCATGGTGTGGAGTTCCAGTCTGGGATACATTGGGACAGGTGTGTTCCTTTTCCAGTTCCCAGGTATCTCTCTGCTGTAGTAGGGAGTGTGCAAAGTCCAAGGTTTACAAACAGCTTTACACTGCACACTCTGAGAAACTTCCATCTCCACGGTCATTTTCCCTTCATTACAGCTTGCCAGACAGTCCTATACATGAACAAGCCAACTATGACAGATCCACTGGAACCACAAAAAAACCCACACAGCATGCAAATCCAGCAGAGTGATGGAAAAATATTAACCAGGCAAAGCCACTAAGAGCCTTCCCCTGGCACACAAGAGCTATTATTATGCCTAAATGAAAACCTTTAAAGGAAGCAGATCACATCTGCACGGAATGAATAAAATCTTATGCATCAGGATTCTCTGAGGCAATTTGTTCTGCCATATGCAAGAGGCTGGTTTCTTTCTTGCTTGCTTAAAAGTACTGAAGCATCCTTTGGAGGGAGGAATAGCTACAAAGAGCCAGCTTGATGCAGCAATGGGAAACCTAGGCGCACAGATTGTTTTTTGACCCTGTGACATGTACAGTATAAATACCCAGCAATACTTAAGTACACTAGGGAAGGAAAATAAAACCTTCAGACAACATATTCACTTTAGAATGTGGCTCACGACAGTGGTGCAGGGTATAGTCAGACAGAATGCAAAGGTGAGCCAGAGAAGTAAAGGTTCTGGACAAAGATTTTCCCTACTTCTGGATTTCTGGGCTTCAAGATGGATCTGCACCCATAACCCCCTGGTGTTTTCCATAAAGTAAGTTTTAACCAGCCCTAGAGCTCAGCTTATCCAGGCTGCTCACTTCACTGCCACTCTCCTTAATACACTCCTTTAGGGGCCAAAGCAATGGGACTGGGAAAGAGAAGGGGAAGCAGAAAGTAAGGGAGAGGGAGAGTATTTTTAAGGGCCTCATTCACATTAGTCACTTTCCCAGGACCGGACCAAACAATGGGTTGGTTATAGGAGGGGGCAGAACTAAGAAGCTTCCAACGGGCAGAGGAAAGTTCCCCTGGTAGCAAAATATGATCATCCTTTTCTCAGAAATACAATACTTTTCTTCAGGCATCTCTTTGGCAGAGATCAGCCAGTATCTCTGCTCCCACAGACTCTACCAACTAGCAAGATCTGAAGTGATGCTAATGGAAAACTGTAGGTTGGTGGTTGATGATCTGTAAGTCAATACAGCAAATTGCACTCAACAGCTCATGTGAGGCCAATGCACCAGCAGGAAGCCGACAGAAACCTCAGCTCATTGTGCTGCCTGAGCTACAATACACTGGTGCCAGAGGAACTTCACATTAAATCAAAGCCCATCTGTCAGGCCTGGTCTATACTACACGTTTAAACTGAATTTAGCAGCGTTAAACCGATTTAACCCTGCACCCATCCACACAATGAGGCCCTTTATATCGATAAAAAGGGCTCTTTAAACCGATTTCTGTACTCCTCCCCGACGAGAGGAGTAGTGCTGAAATCGGTATTGCCATGTTGGATTAGAGTTAGTGTGGCCCGCAAATCGACAGTATTGGCCTCCGGGCAGTATCTCACAGTGCACCATTGTGACCGCTCTGGAAAGCGATCCGAACTCGGCTGCACTGGCCAGGTATATAGGAAAAGCCCCGTGAACTTTTGAATTTCATTTCCTGTTTGCCCAGCGTGGAGCTCTGATCAGCATGGGTGCTCTATCAGAGCTTTGTTACAGAAGACAAAATGACAAAGCATTTGAAAAAATCTTCAGGCTATGATAGACAGAGTCCACAGCACAATGCTGTGTGACAAGCGTAATGGAAAGCCAAGAATCAAATGGACGCTCATGGAGGGAGGGAGGGGGTACTGAGGACTCCAGCTATCCCACAGTCCCCGCAGTCTCCAAAAAGCATTTGTATTCTTGGCTGAGCTCCCAATGCCTGAAGGGTCAAAAACATTTTCCCAGGTGTTTCAGCGGTATATTTTGTCAATTTACACCCTTCCCCTGCCCCTGAAAGGGAAAAAGTTTCCTATTCTCGCCTTTTTTCAGTGTCACCCTATGTCTACTGCATGCTTGCTGGTAGACCGGCGTCGCTGCGCGTTGAACACCAGCCCCCTTCCTGGTGGCAGACGCGTACATAGTGCTGCTATCCATTTCATCTCAAGCCTGTTGAGTGCTCCTGGCTGGCCTCGGAGGTCGGCCTGGCGGCCCTGGGGTAAAATTGGAGATGATTCCTGTCATCCAGCAGATGGTGCAGAAGCAGCTGAACCCTCTTCATATCATAGCAACTGGAGGCTGAGCTCCATTAGCCGCCCACCCCCTTTCATGTGCTAAAGAAAAATTTTCTGTACTTGCCTGACATCATTAGCTGTGGAACTGGGCTCTCTCCCGTCACCCGTTTAATGTCTGCCAGACTATCATAGCCAGCTGGAGGATTCCTCCCTCATTTTATCTCACTAAAAAGTCCAGTGATTCTTTTCCTGCATTCTTTATTACTTTCATCACACAAATGGGGGAACACTGCCACGGTAGCCAGGAGGTTGGGGAGAGGGAAGCAAACCAGGTGGGTATGTTGAGGGGCACCCACCTAGTAATGAGCACTACCTCTCACTACTGCGGGATCTCTGGGGCTCTGACACAGAGCGGCTGTGCTCTCTGGTTCTCTAGTATACTTACCCCATATTCTAGGCAGGACTGACTATTTTTAAACAAGACATAAAGAAGGGAATGACCAGGAGTCATTCCCATTTTTGTCCATGCGCCCCCGGCCGACCTCAGCAAGGCCAGCCAGGAGCACCCATGACAGCAGCAGACGGTACAGAACGACTGATAACCGTCATCTCATTGCCAATTCACAATGGCATGGCAGACGGTGCAATAAGGATGGTAACCGTCTCTGCTACATTGCAAAGGCAAATTAATGCTGCTGTGTAGCACTGCAGTATTGTGTTTGTCAGCAGCATCCAGTACACATACGGTGACAGTGACAAAAGGCAAAAACGGGCTCCATGGTTGCCATGCTATGGTGTCTGCCAGGGCAATCCAGAGAAAAAGGGTGCGAAATGATTATATGCCGTTGCTTTCATGGAGGAAGGATTGAGTGATGACATTTACCCAGAATCACCCGTGACACTGTTTTTGCATTGGGATCTCAACTCAGAATTCCAATGGGCGAGGGAGATGTAGGAACTATGGGATAGCTACAGAATAGCTACCCGCAGTGCAATGCTCCAGAAATCGATGCTAGCCTCGGTACATGGACGTACACCGCCGAATTAATGTGCGTAGTGTGGCTGCATGCACTCAACTTTATACAATCTGTTTTACAAAACCGGTTTATATAAAATCGGAATAATCCCATGTAGACATACCCTCAGTGTGCTGCCTTTCCATGCAACCAGAGCTGCCTTTAATTTATCTGGATCCCTGAAGGTGTAGCAAAGATGGTTCTCCTCTGCAAGGATCTTTACAGTCTCTCACAATGGCTCTTGGACCAGCTGCCCATAAAACTCCACATGTACAGCACATAATTTGCAGTAATCGCATTTCTGCCTTAGAATGTAACCAAAGATCGACTGGTTCCAGCTGTCCCTTTCACTGATGCTCTTCCTGTCGCAACTGAAATTTCACCTGAAATCCCTTATGTACACCTAAAGCCCAGTGGAGGGAGAAGGTGTGTCTGTCCTCTTCCTAACTTTATTGCAATTGCTCTCCCAGACATGCTTCACTGAAAGGAAACGGATGGTGAATGGAAAGAGAGGGGTGCCGAATTATGTACTTAATAGGATATCAAACTATGACAGCAAATCTCAAACACTTTCTGAAAGTCATCGGAAACCTGACCTTAATTTACCATTCAGGCTTGCAATTAATGAGCTAGCAAACACTTGTTATCTGCCATAAAGGAGCACACATTGATGCCCCTCAATTTTTACCTCCATTTAAAGATTTAATTGTATTGTCTTTAATTTATTCTCCCATTTTTAAAGCCTACATTTTAAATATAATTTATGTAAGAGTTACCTGTGATGAGAAAAGCATCACAGGATTGTAGAGTTACAACTACTGATGAATTATCTTGTGTAAAATATCCCAGTTTTATATCTCAGTGGGTTCATTTTAAGACATTAATAAATGGTCTGGAAAAGGGGTTGAGCAGTAAGGTGGTCAAATTTGCAGATGATACAAAATGACTCAAGACTGTTAAATTCGAAGCGGACTGTGAAGAATTACAAAGGGATCTCATTAAGCTGAGTGACTGGACAACAAAATGGCAGATGAAATTCAGTTTTGAGAAGAGCAAAGTAGAGCTGTCGATTAATCTCAGTTAACTCAAAAAAATAGCAATTAAAAATTTAATCTTGATTAATCGCAGTTTTAAAATCACACTGTTAAACAAAATACCAATCGAAATTTATTAACTATTTTCAATGTTTTTCTACATTTTCAAATATATCGATTTTAATTACAACACAGAATACAAAGTGTACAGTGCTCAGCTTATGTTACTTTTGATTACAAATATTTGTACTATAAAAGTGACAAACAAAAGAAATAGTATTTTTCAATTTGCCTCATACAAGCACACCACTATCTCAATATAACACCACCCGATATAACACGAATTTGGATATAACGCGGTAAAGCAGTGCTCCGCACTCTGTTGGATCAAAGCAAGTTCAATATAACATGGTTTCATCTATAATGCGGTAAGATTTTTTGGCTCCCAAAGACAGCGTTATATCGAAGTAGAGGTGTACTGTAGTGCAATCTCCTTATTGTGAAAGTGCAATTTACAAAGGCAGATTTTTTTTTTTTTGCTACGTAACTGCACTCAAAAACAAAACAATGTAAAACTTGAGAGCCTACAAGTCCACTCAGTCCTAATTCTTGTTCAGCCAATCACTAAGAGAAACAAGTTTGTTAACATTTATAGGACTAATGGTGCCCACTCCTTTTTTACAATAAGTGAGAACAGGTGTTTGCGTAGCACTTTTGTTGCCAGCAGTGCAAGATATTTACGTGCCAGATATGCTAACAGTCACATGTCTCTTCATGACGACCCAGCACATGTTGTTTGATATAAGAACACTTTCACGGCAGATTTGACAAAACACAAAGAAGGTTCCAATATCAGATTTCTAAATACAGGTACAGCACTCAACCCAAGATTTAAGTATCTGAAGTGCCTTCCAAAATCTGAGAGGAATGAGGTGTGGAGCGTGCTTTCAGAAGTCTCAAAAGAGCAACACTCTGATGTAGAAACTACAGAACCCAAACCACCAAAAAAGAAAATCAATCTTCTGTTGGCGGCATCTGACTGAGATGATGAAAATGAACATGTGTCGGCCTGCACTGCTTTGGATCTTTATCAAGCAGAATCCTTCATCAGCATGGACGCATGCTCTCTAGAATGGTAGTTGAAGCATGAAGGGATATATGAATCTTTAGCGCATCCGGCTACAACAATGCAATGCAGACGCCTGTTCTCACTTTCAGGTGACTTTGTAAACAAGAAGTGGGCAGCGTTATCTCCTGCAAATGTAAAAAAAACTTGTCTGTCCGAGTGATTGGCTGAACAAGAAGTAGGACTGAGTGGACTTGCAGGCTCTAAAGTTTTACATTGTTTATTTTTGAATGCAGGTTTTTTTGTACGTAATTCTACATTTGCAAGTTCAACTTTCATGATAAAGAGATTGCACTACAGTATTTGTATTAGGTGAACTGAAAAATACTGTTTCTTTTGTTTTTACAGTGCAAAGACTTGTAGTCAAAAATAAATATGAAGTGAGCATTGTACACTTTTGATTTCAATTACAACAAAGAATACATATATTTGAGCATGTAGGAAACACCCAAAAATATTTAAATAATTGGTATTCTATTGTTCAAGAGTGTGATTAATCATGATTAATTTTTTTAAAATCGCTTAACAGCCATAGTGCAAAGTAATGCACATTGGAAAATATAATCCCAACTATATATACAAAACGATGGGAATCGTGGATAGTTTTTTTTGCAAACGTCTGCCCAGTGTGCAGCGGCAGTCAAAAAAGCTAACAGAATATGAGGAACCACTAGGAAAGGAATAGCAAATATGACAGAAAATATCACAATGTATATCTGATTCACCCAGACCTTGAATGCTGCATTCAGCTTCAGTGACTTCACCTCAAAAAGAGACAATTAGAATTGAAAAAACTACAGAGAAGGGCAACAAAAATGATTAGGGGTATGGAACAGCTTCCATCACAGAAGAGATTAAAAAAGGGGACTATTTAGTTTAGAAAAAAAGACGAGTAAGATGGGATATGATAGAGGTCTATACAAACATTAATGGCATGGAGAAAGTAAATAAGGAAGTGTTATCTACATCTTCTTCTAAGACAAGGACTAGGGGTCACCAAATGAAATTAATAGGCAGCAGGTTTAAAATGAACAAAAGGAAGCCTTTCTTCACACAATGCACAGTCAACCTGTGGAACTCCTTTCCAGAGGATGTTATGAATGCAAAGACTATAACAGGGTTAAAAAAAGAGCTAGATAACTTCAAGGAGGATAGGTCCAACGGCTATTAGCCAGGATGGGCAGGGACTCAACCTCATGCTCCAAACCTCTGATTGCCAGAAGCTGGAACTCAATGACAGGGCCTGGATCACTAGATGATTCCCTGTTCCGTTCATTCCCTCTGAAGCATCTGGTATTGGTCACTGTCGGAAGACAGGACACTGGGCTAGATGGACCCTTGGTCTGACCCAGAATGGTCATTCCAATGTAAGATGTGGCAAAGACGTTCCAGCATAATGCAATCTACTGATATATCAGTGTTTCTTATTTACAAGCAGTAAAAACAGCCTGGGACTGCTACCTTAGCACTTCCAATGCTGAAACAGGGATCCGGGTATCTTCTGTTTCCCACTTTAAAAACAAAACAAAAACCTACTTTCATTGCAGTTTCAACTAGATGAAAGAATTTCCGGATGGTATTCTGACAAGAATGTTCTAATGATGCAGTATCAGGATTACACAGTAGACTTCTGCTTATTTATTATTAATCATTTTTCTAATCATCCAACTTTGACAAGGCAACAGAAAATCAGTCCAAAGTGGTAGTTTTTCATATCAATAACACAGGTCACATAATCATAATACAGCATCAGAGAGTGACAGCTCCTGTCCCAAGTGTTACTACAGGCCTGCACAATTCGTAAAGCGGTGAGGGCCATAGTACTGGAAAGAAAACAGCTGAGGGCTGAACTCCCCCATGCCCCCACTGCCGAAACACGTCCCCTTCAGCCCCCCTGAAACACAACACACATCCCAGCGCCGCCCGCCCGCTCGGTTTGTCATCCCCCCACAAAATAAGGGGAGAGGAAAAGGGGGACAGTTTGAAGGGATTTTCTGGGGCTATGAGCTAAGCCGGGGAGGGGAAAGGAGGGCAGTGTGAAGGGATTGGATGTGACTGTCCAACACAAACACAGTGGACGCAGGGAGCCGGGGGGGGGGGGAGTGGGGGGGCAGCTGTGTATTAGGGTCAGGGTGGGAAGGTCCTTTGGACCAGGGAAGTGGGGCAGCAGTGGGGGTAGCGCAGGTGTAACACCCCCCTTCCCCCCCAGCGATTTCCTTGGCCGCCCACAGATTAGTTCAACCCCATTCCCCCATTCACTAACAGAGGTCGCTCTGGGAGCAAACCAGCGCAGTAGCCACCCCTGCACCCAACTGAACGGGGGTTGGGGGGGGCTTTAAGCCCAATCCTCCCCTGAACCTCCAAGCTGCGACTCGAGCCTAGCGCTAGGTTGCCCCTCCCTTCACTGGGGCTTACTGGCTTGCTCCCTGTCCCCTGACTGCCCCAATCCCTCTCCACACCCCATGTCCCCTGACAGCCCCCATAGAACTCCCCGACCCATCCAACCCTCCCCCACCCCGACAGGGAACCCCCCCCCCAGAAACTGTTGACCCATCCAAAAAAAAAATTTCCCCTCTCGCCTGCTCCTTATCCCGGACTGCTGCTCCGATCCCTCTCCACAACCCGCGTCCCCACTCCATCCAACCCTCTCCCCGCCCCGACAGACCCCCCCTCAGAACTCCCGACCCATTCAATCCTCCCCCTGCTCCTTGTCCCAACTGATCTGATCCCCCTCCAACATCCTCACCTCTCCCTAGACACTGACTCACCCCAATCCTTCCCCTGCCCTAACAGCCCCCCCCCCAGAACTCCCAACCCATCCAAATTCTGCCCCTGCTCCTTGTCCCACTGGACTGCTCTTGATCCTCTCCACCCACCTGACAGGCCCGCCCCCCAAACTTTTCCAACCAATCCATCCAACCCTCCTCCTGCTCCCTGACTGCCCCTCCTGGGACTCCCCTTACCACCACTCTGCTCCAGCTGCTGGCTCCACGTGCAGCCAACCACACAAGCTGCCAAGCGCAGAACCCCTCCCCGGCAGAATGCTGCGATAGGATGCTGGGGGGAGGAGGGACTGTGCCTGCTGGAGGCTAATGGGAACAGCTAAATCAGGCCCAGGTGCTCAATCAGCCATGCTGCACTCTGTGTGAGGGGAAGGGAGGGGAAGGAGGAAAAATCGCGGATGAGTGCACCGGCCCTGGGCGAACCCAACCCACAGCTATAGCACATGATTTTATAAAACAGAAGTCAGCATCTCTCGTACTGAGCTACTACTGAAGCAACACTCAACTCCACAGCTGTTCACTCTTTCACGACCTTCACCGATACTTTGCACTTTTTTGTTTTAAACTTCATTAAAAATGCATTCTTTTAGCCACGACTTCAAATCATTTTAAGTCAAAATGTATATCATGTAAACTCAACAACATAATGAGACAATGATCTTCTTTCAGAGTCACTGCTTTTGTCTGTATTTCTGCTCTTTCACAGTATAATAAACTTAAGAGAAATAAAGCAGAGCAAAATGTCAGTGTAAATTGTCTGGGCTGGAAAAAAGGGCATCCCTTTCCTCACATACAAACATTCAAGTCATTATTACAGTAAGTGCTATGGGATCATTAGGGCAGTTACTGGGAAAGTGATTCACAGCAGGGGACAGAAGAGATTTAAGTAAGGTGTTTCAGATCACTGGGGTACAGATACCTGTGTGTCCACATCTCAGGGAGAAAAAACAAGGAAGTAACTTGCTGTGCCCTGGGTAAATCCACTGAGCAGTCCGGCATCCCTTTTGTGTTACAAGGCTCAGCCCGGCTGTAAGCTCTTCATTCTCTATGAATCGAGAACCATATCCATTTCTCCAATTCTCACTAAGGGGAACAATGCCAACCAACGGCCCTAGTTATAGATTGACCATCCCTTTTCATTTTTACAACCAAACTACTCAAATCTTGGCCAAAGGTATCTGAGAAGAGTGTGGAAGTCATCTCATAAAGGTCACCAGTTTGTGAAAGGTAGGCGCATCTGTCTATGCAGAGGTGGTGTTAATAACCGCTGCCTGGCAAGGCTCTGGGAGTCTGGCAGCCAGGATCACACTCAATAAAAAACTGTATTTGATTATAAAGAATGGGCACGTCTTTTAAATTACTCTAGTGCTAGGGGTCAGAAATCTTTCCATTAATTAGGGAGAATTTCAGATGCCTCCCTCAAGCAGCTTGTCTCTTATTGCTACTTACAAGATACCTTCTTTATTTTCATGCAGTCCACTCAGCTCTTTATCTTAGCAACTGATCCATCAGACAAATCCACAAGTTAGAACCTAAGACACGCTACATTGCTTAGGATAATATCTCCAGTTTGTAACATGTCACAAGACAGATACAGAATGTTCTCCTGACTAATTCCTCCATTGCTTTCTTCGAAATACTGAGATAGCCAGAGACCTTGCCAATAAGCTACACACTCTGAATGGATGTCACAGGTCTAAGTTTGTAACTATACTTCTATTAGCAAGAGATTTATCCATGCACTAACTACCCAATAGCTGATTTTATCTATTGGGCACTGCTGTACAGAGAGTGTAAAGAGTACATGTGCGCATATTTGTTCTCTGCATCCAGTGGTGTAGTGGTAAAAAAAAAGGTGAGTAAACTAATCTAAACTGCAAAGAGTCCTGTGGCACTTCATAGACTAACAGACGTTTTGGAGCATGAGCTTTCGTGGGTGAATACCCACTTCGTCGGATGGGCTCATGCTCCAAAATGTCTGTTAGTCTATAAGGTGCCACAGGACTCTCCGTTGCTTTTACAGATCCAGACTAACACGGCTACCCCTCTGATACTAATCTAAACTAAGTTCGATATTCCTCAAATGAGAAGCGGGCAAACTTCTGTTTACCTGCATTTACCATGGACTACACTGGTGCATTCATTACCACACTCATCGCAGTCTGACCACCTTACACAGTCTGAAAGTCAGCCAATCACAAGGATACATTTCTCTCTCTCTTCTCCTGCCCCGGTATTGGTAAGGAGTGATTTCCCTCCCCCACTTCAGTTGTAGCACATGCAAAAAACTTTCTACAAAATGTACAAATGAGAGAAACCATATTCCCTTTTGTGAGTGAGACAGACTTAGCCTTTAGCCGCTGAAGCTGTGAACAGTATGACAACTGAAACAACAGATCACAGCACAGTAGGTGGTTGGACATGGAAAATAAACACCATCCTAGGAAAGAAGAATCTCCTGGCAGTCCCCAGCCCTGAATGCTATTGGCAATAACTGCTTGCAGCTTTGGAAGGCAGAACTATGAGTTAAACCAATTAATTTCCCCCACTCAGGCATCAGTGGAGCAGGTGACACCAACACACAAGTATCAGCTCTTACCGCCAGGAGGAGGTTTGTTTTTTGAGGTGAGGATGACAAAGCCAAATCCTTCATTCTCTTTCCGCTGTAGCCGGACATCATAGGCATCTGGGGGCTGTCTGCTTGTGACCTCTACCCGGTTCAGCCGGGGAGATCCATTTTGAGTGGAAATGGGCAGCTGCGACTCCTCCTCTTCTGGCTGTTTCTCGCCTACAAACACCACAAAAATAAAGTATAAGGTAGAATCAGTAAGAATGCTGTGGAGCTGGTTAACTACAAGGATAAACATGATCAGATCACTAACAGAATGGAGAAGCACCTCCCGTCCCACTGGGGGCTTATTAACAAGGCAACTGAAACCAGATAGAATCAGAATACAGGGTAGAACCATTTACACTTTGGGCTGAAGTTGCTACAGAGGGTTAAAAATGTTTGCCAACTCCATTCTGCAATCCACACTTATAACTCAGAGGTAGCGCTCAGTTGCTGATGCCCTTAATAATGCTAGCCTAACCTTGGTTGTCTCTTCGGGGGCTCTTTTTTGGCAGCACAATTTTCCTGTGTGGTGTAAGCACAAGATCTATGGCAGAAACCCACCTTAAAACTGGGACTATGCTATTTTCATTGCAGAGAACCAACTGTTTATCTCAAAAGGTTTACCAATATTTTAAAGGGTAATTCAAATGTTGAAGCCCAGCCTCCTCAATGGAAAACTAACAAAATCCCAGTCTTGAAGCATTGCCTGTGAGGACCATGTCACATCAGGGAATTCAGAGGAAAACAAAGCTGTACAATGAAGAGATTTCTCTTTTTCTTTCTTTTTAAATTAAATAAAAGGATAAATAAACCAGAGACTAGAGGCAGAGTTGGCCCTGATGCATACGAAGCCATGTAAGCTTTTCAAGATCTCTGAATCAGACCCTCTCTTTCAGGAGCATGTTACACTGTTAAAATTACACTGTCAGGGAGGCAATGCAACCTGAGATGCAAAGACAGAAAATTGCTTTTCCTCTGATTAGATTAATCTTTTCTGAGCCTTTAGATGGCCTCTTTCTGTGCTTGGCTCAATCTGCTCTCCTGGCACTGTGCTATGACAGGCTGGCAGCAACCACCAGGTACAGCACCAATATATAATACATCTGTAGTTACTAGGTGGATAATACCTAATTTAATACTTCATGTATTTTCACTTTGAACAAAAAATGAAAGAAACTCAGGAAGTGGCTGCAATCTACATAGAAATACACAGTGTGACTGGAGACCCTGCCCTCTCCTGGTTCGGCTGGTTTCCGTGTGGCACCGGGAGAAACACCATGATAATTTTAACTCACTAACACGCCTGGGAGGTAGGTAGATGATATCCCCATTTTACAGACAGTGACACAGAAGTCACTTGATTTGTCAAAGAATGCAGTGTGTCAGTGACAGGCCTGGAATTAGAATTTAGGACCTTCTAGGCTCACAGACTTATACTTGGCCCACTAGGCCATGCTGCCTGCCATTTGCATGACAGTGAAAGCAAAGATGTTATGGAAGTGATACACTTCCTGTTTTCTCTCAGTTTACAAGGAATGATTCTAGTTACGTTGACTGAAAGATCCATGAAAGGCAGTGGGGTCTACTAATGAGAACAGGAGACTGCAAGCCAGGACTCCTGATTTCAGTTCTGTCACTGATATAGTTAGTGACATCTCAGCCGCATGACAACTCTTCTGTACCTCAGTTTCCATATCTGTAAATTCCACTGTCACTGAACTGCCTACAGAACTCTGACTATAAAATTAATTTCTGCATTTAATTAAATAATGCACTTAAACCTGCTGCACAAATTCTAACAAACCTCAGAATGTAGAGTGTTGTAATGCAGAAAGAAGGTTTGCGTTACTGCCCAACACAGAGCCATGAGTGGCTTTAATAACTAATGCTTGTAAAGTACTTTCAGATCCTCCAGTGAAAAGCACTATAGAACAAGAGAGCGTCATTTTTACAGTGCTTTCCAGAGCCACAGCGCAAATGGGTGCCCCCTTTTTTATCGCATTCTCTTCCCTCCAACATCTGCTTGATACAATTTTGTGCTACCCCATTCATCCAGAAGTGGAGCTGACCCCTTGTGTTCACATAATTCCTGATGTACTAGTAGTTTATATCATTCGATTATGGCCGTGGAAACATTCCTTTACACTAAGTCCAGGAACAAGGGCTCCAATGGCCATGCTACCAGACTCTGGCAAACGTGGTGGGACTGGGTTTAGTCTGGACACCTGGCACATACCGCCAAAGAAGATCTTCCTCCGGACAGTGAGCAGCACCTGGCCATTCCGCGCAGCACTGGTCATTAAGTCCAGGACCTGTTTGTGTGATTTCCCTTTGACAGGGATTCCATCAATGCACATTAGCTCATCAGCAGCTCGGAGTCGGCCGTCTTTCTCTGCCGCTCCCAGTGGGATGATGGCCCCAATATATATCTGTCAACAGAGTGTAATCATTGGCTCTGGGGTACAGAACGTACAGAATATGTAATGTTTGAATCTCCAGATAAAGAGGGACTTTTTGCAGGGTTTCCTTTAAAAAAATTATTTCCCCCACCTAAATCTAGCAAAAACTCACGCTACAGAAGCCATACTAGACTGACCTCATTTGCATGTGTAGAAATGAGCAAACTGTGACAGTCCCAGCTTCCTGACATTCAAACTTAATGCTCCCCTTATTTTAAGGTTTGTTTTTATTACTGCCATGTATTATTCATTAATTCCTATCAGCTGAAGGCTCACCACCTCATGAGTAGGTTAAGCTCTGTATTTGTACAGTTACCTGTTTTAGTGTATTCATATGTTATTTATGTATTTGTTCTGTGCATCAAAAATTACTCAAGATTATTGAAAATAAATGCCTGTGTCATTCAATCAACACAACAAAGACACACTATCATTACTGAGACCTGCAAGGTGACTCCAGTGTAGAATTTAAAGTTCATCAAAGAGCGTAAGAACACAGCTGCTCAGAAATTGCCACATTCAAAATCTGCAATGTGCAAGTATTGGTGATAATAGCATGAATTCAAACAGCTGCAGTCCAACCCCCCTTTGGCCTGCACCTTTCCTCCCAAGCAAACACCAGCTAAATGATAGAGACAGGAGCAGGAAATGTAGTAGTTTTATATGCTAGAAAAAAGTTCAGTTTAAGTAAAAGACTTAAAACAATTATGTCCGGCATGTGTCCAGGGTTAAGCAGCAGAGAACATATTCATCAAAAACCCATCTTCACACTGCACTCAGGGCATTGCTATGACTATTACCAACTCCACTACAGTTGCTATAGCAACAAAATAGTAGAATTCAAAAAAAAAAAACAAAACTAAAATTGCTTATTATTTCCTCTAGAAAAAGCATTCTGTTCTTCCTTGCCTTTAAATGCAAGTCAGAAAACAAACTGCCATTGGATCTCAGATGTGAATGGCGAATGCAGTTTAATTACATATGTGAGGACATGCCATCTACCAGTGTCACTATCCCAAAAGCTTTAGTACCTTTGAAGGTTGGCAGGAGAGAAGCAATCACTGCCATATGGTCAGGGACAGAGTCCCACTTTTCTGGGTGAAGCTGTGCTTTGGCAAGTGAGAAACAGGGCAGAATTTCTTAAAGCCAGGCATAGCATGAATAGGGACTCCGGGAATTTCCATTTATGTCTTTGCCAATCTGCCTCCATCATCCTCTCTGAAGCAGAGAGTGCCACCTGAGTCAAATTGTATGACAGCTCTCCAGAGTGAAACCAAAAAACTTCACTAATTGGTGACCTAAAACCAGATCTGAACTCCAATCTCTAAAGCAAAAGACTTAGAAAAACTATTTTAAAAAAAGATTATAATTTTTTCCTTTCTTCCTTCCCTTCTGCAGCATAATAATGCAACAAGTTGGTAAGAAAGCTAGAGGTGATTTTTCTGGGGTAGCCAGAAAGTCCTCTCCCCTAGTTTATTTCCCAGTTAAACTGACACGTATGTTGTACTGAGCATTACCAGCATGCATTGGTGCCAAGTCCATTAATAAGATTAGGTGCTACAACTTGAAAAGACTTGGTGCCAACCCCATCTTTGAGAGCCTTCTCAGGACAGAACAATTATGCTGTAAAGGCTCGATGGAGAACTGTTATTGCCTAGAAAGATTCTAGACAAAGTGACTGAAAGCCTGGGGGGACTGAAATCAACCATGAAGGGGAAAGGGAAGAAAGGTAACAAACCATTTTATCTTCTTCCATTGGATTTTAACGGGACTGGAGTTAAATCACTGTTTAGCCAGAAGTTTCGTTTTTTTAAAATTTCATCTAACACAAAACACATCAAAAAGCTCCACATGCAACTTGTTTCATTAGCTATTGCTGTAGGTCCTCACTGCGGTCACTCATCTGCATTCTATTGAGAAGTAGGCCACATTTAGATATCCCTGGACAGATGCAGTGCACGTTTGATCTACCAGGATGAGCATGAGCAAGTTAAGTGCCAAACATGCAGATAAGGGTTTTTCCCCCAGATCTAATCTAAACCACAACTTTTTAATGTGCTTGTCACTGAGACCCTTCTCTCTCCATCAAGACACAAATGTTGCTATGGAGGAGTATCCCAGTGATGCTTGCAGAAATCCAACAATTGCTGATTTTGGCAAAAGACTCTGCTGATCACTGAATAAAAGATAACTAAACCATCCTGCCCAATTCGTTTACTCTTTTTACCCATCGAAGCTTTAGCTCAACATCTGACTGCTGAAGTATTTCTGTGCTAAGTTCTTTCACTGCTAGAACATTCTGTAGGAATTTGGGGTGCTGTATTTCTCTCCTTCCATGTGACAAATTAACCTGAGTTGCCACCTCAATTTGTGGAAGGCCACTCCCAAGCTGATGAGCTCCCCACTCATGCCAGCCTCTGTAAATCTGGCCCAGCTTGTGTTTGAATACTGAGCGACAGTAGGGACTTCACAGCTTTCATGGTGAGTGACCAAATGGAATTTTGCCCCAAGTTTCCCTTGCCAACTAAAGGTCATTAGGGCTCAACTAAATAAGCCATGTTTGTAGATCCTCCCATAACACCAAGCCCCATTTTCCCAGTTTGTCGATTGTTGTGAACTTGTACTATGAACATTATTTCTCTAAAGCTTAAAGGCAGAGCCAAATGTCTGCCTTCCATTCTCGATTATCTACTGCCCACTTGCAACTAAATTTGCACCAACTTAACTCTGAAAGCATTTTGAGAAAGCCAACTTGAACCAGGAGCGAAGGAATATAAAAACATACTGTGTCTGTTTAAGCTAAATATGATATCAACATACAATATAGCTGTTTATGGTGAAGATGGAAATAAAGCTGATCCACTTAACTCAACATGGGAAAAAAATTAAAATGATCATGTGAAGGAGACATTACAAGAGCTACAGCACAAGCTCCCGAAGTCCAGGTAAAAGATAACTTAATTCACTTACTGACTGGTCTGGTCCATCCCCTCCGAGCACGCGGAAGCCAAACCCAGACTCCTGTTTTCGCAGGAAAACATCCAAATCCTTTGTGTTTGGAGCTAGTTAAGACAAATATGAAAAGCGCATAAGAAGTTACATTTGATTATTGGAGAGAAGATTAAAATGTGTTCACATTTTTCTTTAATCAACACAGTTGTGCAACCAGTTATAAGCTTGTAGTTTTCCATTGACAAAACAAACAGAGTGGTCAGATTGTTTTATTAAGGAACGTCACCAGTTCCTCAGTAATATTATCTTCCTAGCATGTGGAGTGATGAGCATGTCCAGAAACAGCTGCAGGTGTCTTTCACTCTAACATCATTTCACAGGGACCAAAACACCTCCTACCATTATGTTTGTATGGGTTGGGATTAAGGTGCAGTCTATAATCACTACAAATAGGGCTAATTTCACAATGCTGAAAACAATCGTGAGCCAAATCAGCAGGGAGGAAGAATTTAACCAGAGAAGTGAATGGTAATTGGGAATCATTTAAGAACACCTCACTGAGGAAGAAGGCCATGCTGGTTAAAAAGCTAGCCTTGTTTAGAGGGGAAATGAAGGCAACAATAAAAAAAAAGGGAAGAAAAGGGAAGTTTATAGTAATGAATATAAATCAGAAGTTAGGGACTGTAGAAAACTGACAAGTGAAGTAAAATGACACACAGATCTATGGTCAGCTGAGTAAAAGATAAAAAGAAGGAATTTTTAAAATACATTAGAAACAAAAATAATCCTGACAATGGTATAGGTCCAGTACTAGATGAAAATGGTAGAATTACCAAAAATAATGCAGAAAATGCAGAGGTGTTCAGTACATAGTTCTGTTCAATATTTGGGGAAAAACAGATTATACAGACTATTCTTATGGCGATAACACTCTTTCCCATTCTACTAGTATCTCAGGAGGATGTGAAACAGAAGCAAGACATTTTTACATCAGCAGATCTAGATTACTTGAATCCGAGAGTTTTAAAAGAGCTGGCGTATGAGCTCGCTGGACTGTTAATGTTGATTTCAATAAGTCTTGGAGCACTGAGGAAGTTTCTGAGGTCTACAAATAAGCTAACATTGTGCCAATTTTTAAAAAGAGATGACTCTTGTAGATGATCCACTGGACATCGATCCCTGGCAAGATAATAGAATGGCTGACCCTGGATTCGATTAATGAAGAATTAAAGGAGGGTAATGTGATTAATGCAAATCAACATGGGTTTATGAAAAATGGATCCTGTCAAACTAACTTGATATCTTCTTTTGATAAAATAAGTTTGATTGATAAAGATAATAGTGTTGACATAATGTACTTTGACTTAGTACTGCATGACATTTCGATTAAAAAACTAGAGTGATATGAAATTAACATGGCACACTTTAAATGGATAAAAAACTGGCTGACAGGTCTCAAAATGTAACTCTAAATGGGGAATGATTATTGAGTGGGTGTGCTTCCAATAAGATTCTGTAGGTAATGGTTCTTGGCTCTATGCTAGTTCACATTTTTATCAGCTTCGAAGAACATATAAAATCAACACTGATAAAGTTTGCAGATGACACAAACCTTGGGAGAATGAAGGAGGACAGGTCACTGATTTACATCAATCTGGACTGCTTGGTAAATTGGGTGCAAGCAAACAATTTATGTATTAGTACAGCTAAATACGAATATTTACATGTAGGAACAAAGAACGTAGGCTGTACTGTCAGGATGGGGGACTTTAACCTGGAAAGCACTGACTGAAAAATATGTGGGGATTGTAGCAGATAATCAACTGAACATGAGCTCCCAGTGTGATGCTGTAGTCAAAAGGGCTAATGCGATTCTGGGATACACAAACAGGAGAATCTTGAGGAGGAGTGGAGAGGAGGTCCTATCTCCAAATCTGGCACTCATACAATCACTGCTGGTACACTGTGTCCAATTCTGATGCCCACAATTCAGGAAGAATGTTGATAAACTGGAGAGGGGTCAGAGAAGAGCCACGAGAATGGTGGAAGGATTAGAAAAACTGCCTTATAGTGATAGACTCAAAGAATTTTTAATTAAGTAAACACGAATTGGAATTGTGAGATCATGGGAGACTAACTTCCCAGATATAGTCTAGAGGACAAATGCTAGAAATAAAAATAGGGCTCAGATTTTTCTGGATGTGATAGCTCATGGATTTCTTCACCAAGTAGTTGAAGAACCAACAAGAGGGGATGCCATTTCAGATTTGGTTTTGGTGAGTAGTGAGGACCTCATAGAAGAAATGGTTTTAGGGGACAACCTTGGTTCGAGTGATCATGAGCTACTTCAGTTCAAACTAGATGGAAGGATGAAAAAAAACAGATCTGGGACTAGGGTTTTTATTTCAAAAGCGCTAACTTTAAAGAATTAAGGAAATTAGTTAGGGAAGTGAATTGAACTAAAGAACTTATGGATCTAAAGGTGGAGGAGGCCTGGAATTACTTCAAGTCAAAGTTGCAGAAACTATCAGAAGCCTGCATCCCAAGAAAGGGAAAAAAATCATAGGCAGGAGTTGTAGACCAAGCTGGATGAGCAAGTATCTCAGAGAGGTGATTAAGAAAAAGCAGAAGGCCTACAAGGAGTGGAAGATGAGCGGGATTAGCAAGGAAAGCTATCTTATTGAGGTCAGAACATGTAGGGATGAAGTGAGAAAGACTAAAAGCCATGTAGAGTTGGACCTTGCAAAGGGAATTAAAACCAATAGTAAAAAGGTTCTATAGCCATATAAATAAGAAGAAAACAAAGAAAGAAGAAGTGGGACCGCTAAACACTGAGGATGGAATGGAGGTTAAAGATTATCTAGGCATGGCCCAATATCTAAATAAATATTTTGCCTCAGTCTTTAATAAGGCTAATGAGGAGCTTAGGGATGATGGAAGGATGACAATACCCGGAATTCCAGATGTCAAAAAACTGAACTAGCGCCCCCATTAGTTTACTCAGTCGTGCATTTTTTCCCCTTTCTTTAAAAATAGTGCTGAAGGAAACTATATGTTAGCAATGTATCCTCAGCACTACGATTGGCTACAAAGCCCTGGGTTGTTTCATACGATTCTATTAAAACATTCTTGCTAATGGGCTTGTGCAATTTCATGTGCCAGTTCCTTTAATATTCTTGGATAAATTGTAAGATTATCTGGGCACCTCTGATTTTGTCCCAATGAAGCTCGACAAGAGTTTTGGCTTTCTACCTCAGATGTGGTAATATCTACTGTGTCCACCATGTTTTCAATTGGGACAAATTACAACATGGTTTTACAAAAGGTAGATCGTGCCAAACCAACCTGATCTCCTTCTCTGAGAAGGTAACAGATTATTTAGACAAAGGAAATGCAGTAGATCTAATTTACCTCAATTTCAGTAAGGCATTTGACACGGTTCCACATGGGGAATTATTAGTTAAATTGGAAAGATGGGGATCAATATGAAAATTGAAAGGTGGATAAGGAACTGGTTAAAGGGAGACTACAACGGGTCGTACTGAAGGGTGAACTGTCAGGCTGGAAGGAGGTTACTAGTGGAGTTCCTCAGGGATCAGTTTTGGGACCAATCTTATTTAACTTTTTATTACTGACCTTGGCACAAAAAGCGGGAATGTGCTAATAAAGTTTGCGGATGACACAAAGCTGGGAGGTATTGCTAACACAGAGAAGGACGGGATATCATACAGGAAGATCTGGATGACCTTGTAAACTGGAGTAATAGTAATAGGATGAAATTTAATAGTGAAAAGTGCAAGGTCATGCATTTAGGGATTAATAATAAGAATTTTAGTTATAAATTGGGGACACATCAGTTGGAAGTAACAGAGGAGGAGAAGGACCTCGGAGTATTGGTTGATCACAGGATGACTATGAGCCGCCAATGTGATATGGCCATTAAAAAAGCTAATGCAGTTTTAGGATGCATCAGGCGAGGTATTTCCAGCAAAGATAAGGAGGTGTTAGTACCGTTATATAAGGCACTGGTGAGACCTCATCTGGAATACTGTGTGCAGTTCTGGTCTCCCATGTTTAAGAAGGATGAATTCAAACTGGAACAGGTTCAGAGACGGGCTACTAGGATGATCCGAGGAATGGAAAACCTGTCTTATGAAAGGAGACTCAAAGAGCTTGGCTTGTTTAGCCTAACCAAAAGAAGGTTGAGGGGGGATATGCTTGCTCTTTATAAATATATCAGAGGGATTAATATTAGGGAGGGAGAGGAATTATTTAAGCTTAGTACCAATGTGGACACAAGAACAAATGGGTATAAACTGGACACTAGGAAGTTTAGACTTGAAATTAGACGAAGGTTTCTAACCATTAGAGGAGTGAAGTTCTGGAACAGCCTTCCAAGGGGAGTAGTGGGGGCAAAAGACATATCTGGCTTTAAGACTAAGCTTGATAAGTTTATGGAAGGGATGGTATGATGGGATAGCCCTAATTTTGGCAATTGATCTTTGATTATCAGCAGGTAAGTATGCCCAGTGGTCTGTGATGGGATGTTAGATGGGTTGGATCTGAGTTACTACAGGGAATTCTTTCCTGGGTGCTGGCTGGTGAGTCTTGCCACATGCTCAGGGTTTAACTATCGCCATACTTGGGGTCGGGAAGGAATTTTCCTCCAGGGCAGATTGGCAGAGGCCCTGGAGGTTTTTTGCCTTCTTCTGCAGCATGGGGCACAGGTCACTTGCTGGAGGATTCTCTGCAGCTTGAGGTCTTCAAACCACAATTTGAGGACTTCATTAACTCAGACATAGGTTAGGGCTTTGTTACAGAAGTGGATGGGTGATATTCTGTGACCTGCATTGTGCAGGAGGTCAGACTAGATGATCATAACGGTCCCTTCTGACCTTGAAGTCTATGAGCTCAATCTATTTAGCTTACCAAAGAGAAGGTTAAGGGGTCACTTGAGTACAGTTGGTAAGTGTCTACATGGGAAACAGATATTTAATAATGAGCTCTTCAGTCTAGTAGAGAAAGGCATAAGATGATCCAATGGCTAGAAGTTGAATCGAGACAAATTCAGACTAGAAATAAGGTGTAAACTTTTAATGGTGAGAATAATTAATGATTGGAACAATTTACCAAGGGTTGCAGTGAATTTTTTGTAACTGAAAATTGTTACATCAAGATTGGATATTTTTCTACAAGATCTGCTCTAGGAATTATGTTGGAAAAGTTCTATGACCGGAGTTATACAGGAAGTCAGAACAGGGTCACAATCATCCTTTCTGGCTTTGGAATCTATCAATCTACAGTTCATCTCAGACAGGACCATATTTGACAAACAACTGAACTATCTAGTTTACTTCAGCTGCTTAGGGAACATCTTCCAATTTGGCAATTTTTCCTCAAAAATATTGCAAGATATGGTGCAGCCAAAATAGTGCGAGTTCCACCTCGCATCAATACACCAAGATATGATTTGATATACAAATTTCCTATCATACTTTCCAATCAAGTCTTACTAACTCACTCTCAATATGTTAAATTATGCTTTTGCCTCCAGTTTGTTTAAGTTTGACTTTTGTCTTTGCTCTGCTCTATAGTTGTTGCTATTTATGGTTCAATTGTTAAACAGAACACTTTTTTGAGTAACTAGAAATTGTAGTTTCACTTTGTAATAAGTGCATATAAGCCTGTCTATAGCCAAAGTAAATTCAAATTTCAATGAAGCATTTCTTAAAAGAAGTGTCTTACAAGGTATCTTTGCAGGGTTGGTACTAACCAATTATCAAAGCTCATGTTTGCAAAATTATAAAAAAAGTGCTGATAGGGAAAATGGAAATTAAATAGTAATAAAATGTTGAAGACAGTTATGAAATATTAATTAGGTAAACGTCAGAGAACATTTGATTTCCTATTTCACGTATGAAACTTATTGCTGGGTAATAAATGTTACTGAAAGAAAATTTTAAGGTTTTCTCTCGAGTCAGATGTACTTAAACGAAGAGAAAAGCAGCAGCAACTTATTGGGGTACCAGGTTAAGATAAAGTACATATGTGCCATACTCCAGGCCACCAGTTCAGGAAAATGAACATGTGTTTGCTTCTCCTGAGCCTGCAAAGTTATCACTTTATCCAGAACCAACCTCTTAGAAAAACAAAGCAAATCTAATTAAGAGCATATTTACAGCATTTCTGTGAAGTGCTATATAATTAAATGTATGGCTGAAACACTGCACTGGGGAGCATGTTTGTTTACAGTGGGAAATTCACAGGCAACAAGCCCTTTGTGACCTTGAAGCTGCTGCTATGCTTCATTTGTAGTTATGTAACTGTTTATTTTCATGTTGCAGCCCATCTGTATCCCCCTTATTTACTATAAAACATATTCTTGACTGGTCATTTATGGGGCTACTTTAATCCCTACTAGCTCACCCAGGAGTGTATTTACTTTATATGGCATGTTTGGCATGCCAAATGGCTTTGGTTTATCCAGTGTATACTGTTATATTTAAAATCACAGCTAGGCAGCAGTTCTGTATCTGCACCTGTTCTCATGCACTGTTTGTAAATGTTTGCTAGTAAACAGACTGTTATCCACACAAAACAAGATGGACTGCTGAGCTGTGATTTCCAGTGGAATCATCAGCTAGGATATAATCACACAAACGACTATGGTCATTTTACTTCTTCATATTCTTTCTAAATATGCCCTGAGGAGCACTAAGTTTAAAGACTTGTGTACATGAAGGAAATACAGAACACATCCTGTTGTGCTACAGCATATTCCCAGCATAAGAGGTCAGCGTACTTACGCTTATCTTCAAATATTGTCTTAGACTTCAGATAGACTTCTGAAGGGTCTAGTTTTGGAGAACCTGACCTCACAGCAGCAGGTGGGAATGGCATAGGCTGTGGAATGGAATCACTGATAGCCTCTAAGCTTCCTGAATTCTCCTGCTTATCTGCTTTCTGAAACAAAAAAAAGCAGAAGAGTATGTTAAGTTCAAAATTATCAATAAACTGGCTTAAATAGGTGAGAAAAAACAGTGAAATAGTAAACTTGTAATACATGGCATGCAACTGCAGAATCTACTCCAGTTCAACCCAGCTTCTCCCAGTAAGATATGGGCTTCCTCCACCATATGCTTCCGTTCAGCCTGTTCAAAACTTGAAAAAACGACAACTCTTCTACTGGAGAATGGGCCTGGAAACAATGTGCGTGAAGTGGCTCACTCCCGGAGTGTGAGCAAGGGTATGCAATTTCCCATGTATACTGCCTGTATTGTAACTCTTCTTGTGTCAAGTGTTACTTGGTGTACACAACTGAAAAGGACTCAACATATACTGAGTATAAGGCTTTTATTTTTCTCCCTTTACTTGGAAATAAGGTTGTGGATCTCAGAGATCATCTTTTAGGCTTGCATTTCCCAAACTCTGGTCTGCATAACACTGCAGGTGGGCTGCAGATTGCTGGCTGGTCACAAGGTGCTGGTTCTCCTAATTCCAAGCTGCCAAATTGCATCAGAAAGCTAAAAATACATTAAGTTCTTCTCCAGTGTCAGTTTTCCATGTATGTATTTGCTGCATTTATCATAGAAATATTATGCAATCATGAATTCTAGAAGAGGTAACTATGCAATTGTGAACAGGAAAGGTGGTGAACAGAAGATACTATTAAAATGCATTCTCTGTTATGAAAAGGTTTGAGTCCATGGCCTAGATTGCCCCAGTCAGTCAGTTTATATTACTCTTATATTACACTTCTTTAAGTGGTCCTTGAACATAACTGCTGATCAATTGCTTTCAGAGTGAAATGCAGGGAGATGTGTCTATAAAAAGTATCTTCCTCCAGAAAGTCACTGAACTATGTTAATTTAATTTGTTCCACCTGAAGGTGGAAAATATCATGTATTCTCCTGTAGGCTAATTTGGCACCTACAACTGAAAATAATTTGAGTATCCTGAAATCTTGCCCCTTGTCAAGCAGGTGCTGATCTCTCATCAGTGTACAGATGGACAGCATAGAGGTAAGAAGGAGTGCTGCAGCTACTTACCTTCTGCAAGATAATGGCAACTGACCACTTTCTACAATAACTCAGCCAAACCAGAAAGCAAGGTATTAATGCACATGAAAAAGCATGAACTGTCAACCATTTTCTCCAATGATCAGTATCAGGTTTTCAAAAGAAGTGGATCTGTTTAGCATGTCTAACTTTTGTAATGAATTGGAATTGACCAAACTGCAGTAGTCAAATGAATCCACAGAGTGGTAGGTTGTGGCACTTCTTCTGAACAGCTGAGCTATGAGGTTGCAGTGGAGAAGACAAGTATCTACATATTTTCTAGAATCTGAATCCTGAAAGAACCCTGAGATACAGCAGGAAACCAAGGGATAAGTTTAAGGTTTCAGTGTCGATTTTCTGATGTCTTATTACTTGTCACTCAGTCTCTGCTAAATCAGTGTTCCCAGTTTCATCCATTTGCTGCACCTTGGAAGTTTTTAAATCTGGAGCCCTATTCTAGTTTCTATGCAGAAGCTCAGTATTGGTTAGTGCAGAACTGAGGTTTTGTTTTTGCATGCAAGCCAGGTTCTGCTAGTTTGCCTCTCTAAAAAGTCCTGTAAACGAACACCTCTTTCTCTGATGGAAATCTTCCTGAATAAAAGGGAAAATATTCAGGAGGAATTAAAGTTCAGAAAACTGAAACACTTAGAATTCCGCCCTTAGATATTATAGCAGGAAGGACTCATCACAACACTACAGGTAGAAGTGACATTACAGCCATCTCTGTGGTTTCAAATCCTTATTTCCAAAGGTTGATATAACAAGATGACTTTAAATGTTTGCTCTAGGCTGAAAACCAACCTGAAAAGTCTCAGCGTGGCAGTGCGTGTGTGTGTTTAATATAAACAAAATTAGATTAGATTTAAGTCTGCCCTTTTGAGAACAGAAGAAAATCCCCCACAGGGTTCAATAGTTTGAGACTTTTTACATGTTTATAGACATAAGACCTTGGCCTTTTTAAACTGAACTAGCTCATGATGTGAATTAATGCCACTGAGCATTGGGTTTTGTTCAGGGAAACTGCTACTGCACATGCACTATCACGTTATTTCCTAAATATTTTTAGGATGTGTGCACATAGGGTATTGAATTATGACTGGTAAGTGTTTTCATATTACAAAGTTTTTATTCAAGGAATGTCTTTTTAGCAGCTATGTTTCTGCTTAGGAATTCAATTAGCAATTTTTTGCAGTATATGCTCTGTTTTAAATGTGTAGAGCTGACATACTCATGTTATCTCCACTGTTAACTGTCAGCAACAGCCTTGGCTTCAGGTTAGAAATGAATTAATGTATTTGCACAGTGCAGCCATGGTTGAGAAAGAACTTACTTCTATACCTTGGGAATGGAGGTTTTGTTAAAATGCAATGAACTGCAATGTACAAGAACTCTTCTTGCCAAAATAACTCAGTTCCTGAAAGGCTTTTTATCCCCGCACCCGCTAGACACACACATCAGAAGGGCATATACGGGCTCTAATGAACCCCATGCTGAAAAGCAGTCTCTTCCACGACATAACAGATTCCTATTAACAACAGATTCTTATTAACAACCTTTATTCTTTGATCTCCAGTGTATTTCATTAAGCCAAAGGCTGTACAATTTTCTTTCCACCAGATCCTATTTAAATCAAAGATATTCCTAGTGGACCAATCTTTTCCAACAATGAATATCAGAAATACAGACACCGTGATGACTCTGTGAAAATATAAATTGCCCATTCAAACACAACAGAAAACGGTGATAAACTAGGCACTCAAGAGGGGAACACTGAAGTTCATTTTTGGAGGTTTCTCAAAACAAAACATAAAATTCTCCAAAGAAAGTAAAATGCAGACTTCTAAAGAAAAATTTGAATACATGGTGCAGGCAATTAGCAAGAGAAAAATGAAACATTATGTGTTTTCCCTTCAACAGCCATCCTGACAGCCTTTACATAGGGAAATTAATTTGCGTCAGGCAACAAAGCTTTGATAAAGAATAATCACTGCAGACTCCTACAAGGAGATCAGGGTGATGGTGAGAGAACGGGCTGTGAAAATGGGATAAAGTAAGCACACAGGAAAATGTTAAACTATGGGTTTACTTATTTAAAAAAAAAAAAACATGTTTTCAGGTGTGGTGCAAGTGTCTGAGTCTGGGAGCATGAAGACATTGGAATTACAATGTGGTGTTTACCTACAGACCACCAACGCTACATGCAGCCTCATAATCAAGCTCTTTGCACCTTTCTTGTTCTTCCCCACAACACCAATCCTAGAAATGATTCCTACTCTGATAGTGAGAGATAACTGATCCCACGTCTCCTTTAAAGAACCTAAATCACTTAGAGGAAGGTCATAGACGTGCTCAAGGCTGCTTTGTTTCCTATGTTGTCTATCAATATAAAAAACCTACATTTTCAAGGGAAGAAAGCAGAACCCACAACAATCACATTATTTGAGTTCCTAGCTAGACAGGACACACAAAGACAGCTTCCCTCTCTCTCTCCACTAATAATCACTGTCAATGAAACAAGGATCCGTTTCATGTATCTGATGTGATGTGCATAATAATCTATGATCCTTAAGAACTGATTTTACTTATTCCCATGAGACAGAGGGTAAATATAGAGAATTTCACCAGATACACTGGAGATCTTTTTGTGACTAAATAGCATTTTGAAAAAATTATCCTTACAGAGATAACAAGCAGAACCGCCATCCAAACAAGTAGAAAAAAATTAACTGCAGTCTGTAACTGGATGACTAAAAACCACAGACAACCTGGCATAGCCTGTAGGAGCCCCCTGCATCTTGTATAAATGGTCCAGAGATCATGGATGTGTCTACTGTAGCACACTCCATGCCTGTCTGGCAGTCAAAGGACACCTGTGCCTGAACACACAGAAGAATTCAGGGAGCAGTAAGTTAGTTAACAGGCTGCCATGGAGACCCATGAATCTGTTATTGTGTGCCTGAAAATCAAGTCTGTCCATCAGCACTAAACAATAAATAATATCATCTGGATGACTTTAATACTCACCACTTTGGCAGTTTTAGCAGGTGAGGGGGGACCTAAAGGAAAAAAAAAGAGGAAAATATCTGAATATAAGAAGCAACTTTAATAAATAAAAACCCACCATTTTACATTGAACAGAGCCAATATGCTCAGCTCTTATTCTTGGCTTGCAATTGATCACTGTTCATTCACTCCCTTTGTGAAGGCATAGGTTTGCTATATGTTCTATGATTCTTTTAAAATTCTAAGTGAATATTCACTTGGCCAACAATATTGACAAGCAGAGATCCCTTAAACTGCAACTAAAAACAACACACATTTCTCATGCTGCCAGGGTCTGTGGTTTGAGGCTACACACTCCAATTTAATGTGCTGAGGCAAGTTAATGAGTTTGGCTGGTAGGAACACTATTTACTAGTAAGGAAATCTTATTTTTTCCCCTGTTCGTTGCTAGTCAAACTGGAAATGGTAACACTTATACAGTGAAGACTTTGGTGTCTTTCCAAATGGTAGGCATGTGTTTTGAGGTGGTTTTCCTGAGGCTGGAAGAAGAGCCTGAAAGGGGCTCTGAGGGTCAGATCTCATCTTGCAAACAAGTTTCTACAATACAGGTCATCACTGACACGGCTCTGTTGTGCTTCCCACAGGGCCAACAATGCTGAATCCCTGGTAGCTTTCTAGATGGAGATATAGTAACAAAAAGAGGAGATGTCAATGTGACAGTTGGCTTGTTCTTACAGGCTCTGACCCAAAAACCATTGAAGTCAATGGGAATCCATTTGTTTGTTTACTGAGCTTTGGATCAGGCTCTTGCCCATTCTTCTTTCATCATCACATTAATATGAGTTAGGCAAATGTGTTACTTGTCTCTACTTCTAGTGTTTTGTTTGAGCAGTAGGCAGATATGGCGATAGTCAATAGTACTCAGTCTATTCAGGGTGGTGAGGGTAGAGGGAGGCCTTCAGGACAGGTGACTAAAATGACAACACCAGCACAGCCCACTCTCTCAGCACAGTGTCCTTCCTGCCCTCATAAATGTTCCATGAGCACAAGTCAGCATGGAAGAAGCTATAGCTGACCTGAATTCTGCCCTCCCAGCATGCAGAAATGAATGTCAGACTTGATTTCTGCCTCTCAGCTTTATGCTGGTCTCCAGCACACTATCCAGAGAGTATTAATAGGTAGTCAGCCTATACCTGACAATAAGCCATAGAGGGGAAGTGAATGTTGTGTTTGTTTAGTCAGGAAAAATAAATTAGATCAATCAGCACTATTCCTGACTGGAGTGCTGAAATCTCTACAACACAGCAAGATAGGCATAAACAATGGTATGGCAATGATATTTTAATATGGTTTATCTGCCCCACTGAAAGGTGCTGGCTGTCAGGGTGCCCAGAGAAACAGAGAGAAACAAAAGAGTGAACAAGATAAAAGTTTCTCAAGATAAAAGAAATGATGCCCCGTTTGCATAGAATGCTCACATGAAGACTATTCTAGAGTTCATTCCAATAAAAACATCAGCTGCTCAAAACGGAGAATGGAGACATCTCTTAGGAGCATGACCTGGAAAAGAGAACTAGGAAGGGGGAATTCTTGGTTCTCTTCCTGACTAAGCTGAATTACTGTGTGACCGTGGATAAATCGCTAACTTCTGGGTCTCAGTTTGTTCAGAGGCATCAGGGGGGCAGAAGGGTTAATTTGTTAATGTGTATAAACATCATTATTATGAATAATTAAGTGTTTTGAGACGCTTGGACAAATTAGGTCATAAAATGCAAAGTATTATTAATGTTACTGCATCATATATCCTCAAAAAACGGTCTATTTTGTGGGCTGAGATTATGTAGTGGGCGTCAGCGGCACCCCCGGTGGGGGGTCTTTGATAAAACAGCCTGTGCCCATTTCTTTTGCCTCTGTTGGCAATATAAAGGGTGAGATAATGTCAGTAAGATAATATATTGCAGCAAAACGCAATACATTAAGTCACTATAAGTAATACCAATATTAATATTCGCAGAAATCAAACAAACATAAAAAAAATAGAAGAAAAAACAAGTTGTAGAGGGCACCAATGAGCTCATTAATAACCAGGAAACTGCACAGAAAGGATCCTGTCTGGCAGCCATCAGACTGAGCCTTCTGGCAAATGCATGCTAATTACCAGGTAGTCTATGTGGAGAAGAGATGTTCCGATCTGCAATGAACGGCAATTAAGAGATAAATACACACAAAAAGGAGAACTTTCCAGAGTTCCAGGTGGCAAGGCCCATGTTATCTTAGAGACGCTTCCCTGCAAGACACCTGCGATCACTTTAATAGTTTAAGTCAAAGCCTCTGGACTACCCTCAAAAAGGAGAAAGAAAAAGCCTTATTCCCTGCTATCTTCAGGTCAGTCTGTGCGATGTGCACCTTTGCCCTAATATTCCCTGAAGAGCCATAACGGACTGTGCATTCAGCAGCAGCCTACAATCAAATCTACAGTAAAACAGAACTAATAACATGCTCAATACCAGGGGCATGGTTTACACCTAGAGCAGGGTAGAGAATTGAGCTGACAGCCCGTTTTCTACTTTTTAAAGCTTTGTACAGTGCTTAGATATCACTTTCTAAACACCTCCATATTAGACAAGATAAATTATAATAAAGTCTTATTCCTACCCACCTCCCCTTAAGATAAGCAGTGGAACCTCGGCTCCCACTGGAAACTGCTTCAGCACCTCCACCACCTGCAGATGTGTCAAGTTCTGTACGTTCTGATGGTAAATCTCTTGGATTACATCTCCCTTCTGAAGACCATGGCACCACTGGCTGTCTAAAATCATCTTCACTTTCTGCCCTGTAGGGCTGTCTGCAATTGCAAACCCAAATCCTTTAGGACCCTTGACCAGAGGAATAGTGATTAGTTCTGGCTGGGAGCCTCCTGGAGAAGATACGGAGATCCTCTGTTCATTTGGGTCCATGGAAGGGCTGTTCAGGCGGCCATTGACCAAAATGTGACCCAGTTTCCCGTTTTGGTCTAAAATGACTGTTCCAGGTATTAAATCTTGGCTGGTTATGCAGATATCTCCCTTGGTCATTGGCTGGCCATTGATGATGGGTGTAGCTGTAACCATGTCTACAGCAGGATCTTCGTTGTCATCAGGAAGCGGGTAACCGCGACACAAGGTCATATTCACATACTGGTTGACAGGAACTAGCTGAAACATCTGAACAACATCTGCATGGGTATGGCCAAGGACACAGCTGCCATTTATGTCTACAATGACGTCACCTGTTATAAAAATGAGTTCAACATCATTAAAATCAGAAACTAAACCATATCTACTTCTCAAATATTCTAATCTAGGGCGTAGAAACACTTACCATGCCCTTAGTAACTACAAAGCGAGATTATGGGCAATCATTTAAGATATTAGTGCATAGGGGCCTGTGTCATTCCCCTTAGCCATATGCTACCAGAATGGTAGGATTTTCTCTTAGCTGAAATATAGACTACTAAATTAAAAAGACACTTCTAAATATATACAATTTAATCTGCCACAGATTTAGAGAATGACACTATATGGGCTTCAGAAAAGGAAACAGTGCACACATTAGTGCAAACAGCTGTCTTATACTTTAATTCACGTTATACAACAGTCTAAACTCAATCCACAATGAAACAGATTTTTTTTTTCTGGTTTCTGTTGGATTGGCTAAACTTAAACTAAGATTCTACACACAGTTCCCTGAGTGCCTCTCTATATTTTGTATTTTGATTTTGCTTTGACTGAAAATACATTCTGATCTGTGCATATTAAATAACAGCAAGCGTTACATCTTAGAAGTCTGTTTCAGCATGCATACATTTTTGAGCATGGAAATATTTCTAGTTAGGAAACTGGCCAATCACTTAGGCTTATTTGGGCATAAGCTTTCAGGGGTAAAAAACCTCCTTCAGATGCATGGAGTGAAAATTACAGATATAGGCATATTTTTGTGGATACAGACTAACACAACTACCCCTCTGACACTTCGGCTTCTTTGTCTCCAAAATAATAACTCTTATATAAAAATAATTGTATGTACAGACATACAGTTTTTCATATGAAAATCTCAAAGCACTATACAATAATGGTAAGATACTATCCTCATTTTTAGATATGGGAATATGAAAGACAAGAAAAGTAGATTGCCAAGGTCAAAGCACAGGTCAGCAGCAGAGTTAGGAATTAGTCACTAAGTTCTTTTGTTGTTTGAATTAGTATTAAAGCTGTTAAGTATAAGTTATTTTCTTACCAGAACAGTAAGAGCGGTTATCCAATACACAGGGGTATGGGAACACATCTTAGTGAAGGAAGTATAAATTTTAGGTTCCAGAGACAATTTAAACAAACCACTGTAACTAATATCCATGATGTGCTTAATTCCTCACATTGTGCAGGGTTTTCTCACCTCTCTTGCCTCCTCACTTGCCCGTTCTGTGTTGCTTTATTTATTCCTACTGCTGTTCCACTGTCAGTTTTAACATTTGGCATTTTACTTTTGGCAGCGACCATTCACAACATAGACCTGGATCCAAATTTGCTCCCAGGCAGAGAGAATGCACTGTTTTTACATTACACATATACAGGGAGCAGAGACCATTCAATAAATGAGACTGAACAAGTCCTAAACCTTATGAAGCTGTTTATACAGAAGAGTATATATTTATGTATCGCTTAAAAAGCAGAACTAAAGCTGAAATAAATGGTTACTTTTCATGGAGAAGGCCATATATTCATAAGTGTTAATGGAATAAATAACAATACCTGTTATATAGCACTTTTCATCAGCAGATCTCAAAGTGCTTTACAAAAGGAGATCAGTATCATTATCTTCATTTTATAGATGGGGAACATGGGGCACAGAGCAAATGTGATTTTCCCCAAGGTCACCCCGCAGGTCGGGGCAGAGCCGGGAATAGAATTCAGGTCTCCGAAATCCCAGACCAGTGCTGTAATCACTAGACTACATGCAAGCCACAGGAAGTGTCTCATTCAAATGAGTTGGTAACTGAATACATATTGCACTTATAGTCTGACAAGCTGTTTTATACTTTTTTTAAAATTTAAATATATGAGAGAGAGAGAGAGAGAGAGAGAGAAGAGAACTTAAGAAAAATGAAGGAACAAACAACACAGCCAAAGAACATTAAGTCAAATGTTTCCACAGCCCTCATGTAAGCAATTTAAATATACAAGAATAATATGCAATGCCACATAAGCCCGCTGTTATGTCATGCATGGTCAAGATAAACCAGAATCTAAAATTAGAAAATCCTGCAAGAATGAAGAGCAGCTGCGACTCATCCCAGCTCAGAACTGAAAAAAGAGTAAAAAAAGAAAAAAGAAAAAAAAAAAGAATTGAATGAGCAAATGTTATTAGCCTTTAAGTCACCCCAATCCTTTAAAATGGTGATTAGTGCATGTCCTTTGAAAGGAAAAGGCTGTTCCCTGAATAATTTTTTTGTTTCTTATAAAGGCCACTCAGGGAATTTTTTTTTTTTTATTACACTGTATTATTCATTGTTATTTATTAACCAGGGCTTTCAGAAGCTGATAATCAAAACCTAGTTCCTTGTGATATTTTTCCTTTATTGGGAGGCTTTGTGGCCACGGGCTAGGGTGCACATGCATAAATAAATTTGTTGTTATAGGGTCATTTGAGAGAGTGTGAGGCTGCTGACAACAAATTTTGGTTTTCCAAACAGAAAAGTTGAGCATTAAGCATTTATATGGGAACCAAGCTTCTTCACACTCAGTTATCTCACACATTATATATTTTTGTACAATTTGTACTTCCCTTTTTCTTTGCAGAAAAAATTAAAGATTTTAAGTGGACACCTCAGGATGCAAAGGCCCAGGATTGCTCATGCTACTGAAAGTGCTATCAAAGTATCTGCCAAAAAATGTAAATAGGGTATATGGCATCCAGTACTATGTCTGCCTGGCAATGGACCAGAGAGACAAGGTAGGTAAGGTAATACCTTCTTTTGACCAACTTCTATTGGTGAAAGACAAGCTGTTGACCTATTCAGAGCTCTTTTTCAGGTCTGGGAAAAGTACTCCGTATCATAACTAGATACAGGGTGGAAAAGATTGTTTTGGATAAGTAGTTAACACAGTCTAGGAGATCATTCAAGGTGAAGTGGCCAGTTAACACCTCTCCAGTCAAAGGACAAAGAAGGGGGGTTACAGATTGTTGTACAAGCCATACATGCAGTCAGGAGCGGTGCCAGAGTTTCTGGGGCCCTAGGCAGAATTCGGGGGGTGGCATTTTGTGTGCTCCCCATGGGGTGCGCAGGAGCTTCCGGTTACACTCCCATTGCGCCGCCGAAGAAGGACCCTCCGCCGAAATGCCGCAGGCAACAGCAGCAATCATTGAGCTGCTCGATTACCTGCTGCTGTTTTCTGCAGCACGTCGGCAGAAGGTCCTTCTTCGGCAACGCAATGGGAGCGGAAATGGAAGCTCCCGAGTGCCCTGTGCGGAGTGCACAAAATTCTGCCCCCCGAATCCTGGCGCCCTAGGCGACCGCCTAGGGTCACCTAATCGAAGCGCTGGCCCTGCATGCAGTATCTTTATTAAGACCATGACTTTTAGTGTCTAGCAAACCTATGAATTTAAGAATCCATGCTTCTTTTGAAGATGTTGTGCAGGTTTCCTCTAAGGATGAGGACTGAAGACAGACATACAGTGACTGTTTTGTGAAAAGTGTTCACCCCCAGATGATATGGTGTTTTTGGTCGTTTATCATTTTTCTGTGTGAATTAATTGGAGAGCGTAGTGATTGCCTGGTTTCACATACACGCAGTAGTTATGGGAGCAGAACTATGATGGCACCCCTTTTGTCTGCTGATTTGATCACTATCTGGTGGTTGGATTTCAGGGACTGCATAGCTGTCCTCTCCATGACGGAGAGATTGTGGCGGATGTGATCTATGTTAAGGATTTCAGTGTTAACTTTTTTTCTGAAGCAATCAGTGTAATGATTAAGTGTGTGGTTTCGTCCACTGTGGGGTGCCCAGTCAGATGATTCTTTTTTTCTTCTGACTGTTGATGGGGATGTGGTAGGTAAGGGTGTTGTCAATATTGTGCAAGAATTCTTTAAGGTGGAGTCGGCAAAATAATTCTTCTAGTTCTCCACGTTAGTATGGTATCAGGTTCTGCCAGGGGGCAGAAGTTCAATCACTTGGGGGAGTACAGATAACTCAGTTCCAGTTGAATAGTCTTAATAAATCGATGATGTTGGGGTTTTGTGTAGTGTGAATGTGGGTCCTAGTGCCATGGTTTTGCTCAATGTTTGTGTTCTGTGGGTTGTGGTCTTGTTGTAGCTAGTTTCACTCTGTTTCTGTGCTGGACAGCTGTCTCCAGGTTTGGGTTGGTTGGTTGTTTTTTTAATTAATAGTTTTGGGTTTTTTCCATGATCTCCAAGAAGGTTTCCTGATTTTTTTCTTTTCAGCGTATGGACGTGTGTGATGATTTATTGTTTGAAGTGTCCCTTCTGGAGTATGTGAAGCACAGGAGATGGTTCCTCAGTTTTTCTGAAGTCCTTCTGCAGAGCTGTTCACTATATTTGGAGTTGTATGTAGTGGTCAGAGGGTTATAGATAGTGATCTCTCTGAGGAGGATACTTTGTTTCTTGCATTTGCTCAGAAAGTAGATGTTGATGTTAAGTTTTGCTTCCTTTTTCTTCATGTTGTGGAGCTTGTGTTTCATGGCAATTGACTAAGGATTTTATGATGGCATCAGTATTGCATCATCATGGATGGAGAAAATATACTTAAATAGAAAGAGTAAGCTATATAAATTCTGTTCCTTTATTAAATTGGAGATACAGTAACATAACCTACAGCTGTAAGTTCAAGAGAATTCATAGTACAGGGATGTGTGCATTAAAGACATGTAAGCACAGACATTCCCTACAAATGCCTGCAGCTGATGAGAACAGGTGCTGTCCACAAATGCAGGAAATCCTTGCTATGCCACTTCAAATATAGCAGAGCATAGTGTGTGATTTGCTAGAACCACCAACCTTTATCTTTACTGCACGTACTGCACAGGAACCACTCTCATTGCAAGTGTCGCCTACTTGTGCTTTGAGTGCTTTCTTTCCTGGATTCCTTGCCTTACAAATGCCTAGTAGGAAAAACTGACAGGTAACATACTGCAGGTGGATTAGCAGCAATGCATGGAACCACTAGAAAGTAAAAGCAACTGAAGTGACATGGATTTTGAATAAGCTTAGTTAAAGAATAGGCATCATGTCCAAATACCAGCAAAAAAAAATCCCTCTTTTCTGTCTTATTTATAGCCTTTGAGCTGAAAAATATTGCTCGGTGACTGACAGAATTTTGCAATGGAAATGAAATGCAATGTTTCACTAGATCTTACTCTCCAGTCAGCAGCAGCATACAGAAAGTACACCCCTTTTTTTTTGTTTAGGAAAGTAATTTGCCTTTATGGAATCAAAGTAGAATTGTGAATGATGCATGGACTGAAAAATTCCTTCTCATTATATAGAGGAATAACTAGTAGCATCCAGTCCCTGCTGTCCTTGCTTCTCCTATGTTCTCCATACAGAAAGATAAGACATACTTTACACACATCTCAAATACCCAAATGCTCAGGACTAAAAATCTCATTAACACACTAAGTTTCTAACACTTTTTTCACAAGTATTTTTTTTTAATATTTCCTTTGACCTTTGCCTTATTTCTTACTCTTTCACACCAGGTTGCCACAGAAAGGAGGAGTGAGAGAAGAGAGCACCCACTGTACTGTGCATATCAGCATGTCTCCCCAAGATCTGCTCCCTCTGCAAGATAACCTCCACATTCTTAACACACTTCCCATTTATTTTACATTTTTAAGAAGGGCTGTGAGGTTCAGTCATTAGAACTGAATTTATCCTTGTCTCTGCCACTGACTCAGTGGGGGACTTAGGCCAAATGACTCCACCTCTCTGTCCCCCACATGTAAGATGAGAATAAAATCACTTAACAGGGGATTTGTAAAGCACACAGAGATCCTTGCAAAAACGGTGTGTCAGGAGTGCAAAACATTATTATAAAGTTCAATTTTTATTTTAGGAATGACTCTAATTATCTGGCATACAAACATAGCTGCTGGCAGTGGCACATCACAACTTCCGAAACTAGCCCTTAAATGATCACACTTGCCATGGTCAGTTTGGACAGACGTTGGCTGAATGAGTGGGGTGGATGTAGCAAAATGGCCAACTGCTCCCAAAACTGGGGCATCCAAAACTACTCGGCACTTCTATCGGTGACAGATAAGGGTACCCTATGCAATATATTGAATGAAGAGCCTGGACCTGTGCTTGTGAGTCAAGATAACTATCTGTCCACCTAAAGTTACAGTTATGGAAACAATGCAGATACAACACAACATATTCCATCAGAGATGCTTACGGAGAATACTTGGTGTTTGTGGTGGGATAAAGTCACTAAGGCTGATGATTACAAAGGACTGGCCAACAGATTGTACAGACAATGATTCAAGAAAGAATCAAGAAGTGATTTGGGCATGTTGTGTAGATGTCAAAAACTGTACTCTTAGAGAAGCCCTTGACTACATACCTTTTGATGGAAGATGGGAAAGAGGAAGACAACACATAACAGAACCTTTGAAAAGATGTCGCTATCATGGAAATGGACCACAATGGTGCAAGAAACATGGCACTAGACGTAAAGAAAAGGAAACACTGGGCGGCACAGAGCACAGGAGCAACTAAACGAATCTAAATAATCCACTGCTCCAATGGAAGGCCAGTTACTCGGTGGCTGGAATTCCTCAAGCCTCTCTCGGCAAATGAGTTTGAAGCTAGATTATTAAGAAATCTAATCCAGGTTAGAAAAGAAAATTAAATATTGATACCAATGGAATATTTACATAAATTATTCCCCCTGTAGCAATAATCATTTTCTGAAAAGAACAGAAAACTCAAGAAAGTATCCATATTACTAAAATGTGTTTTAAATTGTAAAAATTGTACACTCGACAAAATGTACAAATTTTATCATACGTAGAAGCTAGACTTTCCAATAATCCAAAAGAAGATTGCGGTACCAGAGCAGCGATGCGATACACCTCAGTGGTTTAGGAGCCACATTAACGATCAGCATTACCCAAAAGAACATAGTAGCATAAATTCATTATAGTATTATAGATTCATATTTAAACAGTATGGGGGAAATATTTAATTTTTATATATTATATACATTTACTCTCACAGCAAAATGACTGACCAAGGATTTTATCAACTACAACTGGTTAAGAAGATAGTAAAAACACCCTGATTGGTTGTTAATTAAAGCACAGAATGTTTTAATATGTGCTGGAAAGAGCCAATTGTGGCTTGCAAGATTCAGTCTGAGTATCACTGTACTAGAGGCAGAATCACAAGAGTTTAGCTGTGAGTAGGCAACATATATACTAGGACGGAGAAGTAAACAAAGCAGGCCAAATCATCATAAGTAGCCAGTCCAATATAATGTCAAAACTATTTGAGAAAAATCTCTTTATACACTTCTCTAGATTCAGTAACTATTTTAACAAAACTAAAGCACAAGTTTGTCTTTGGAATATTATTACATTGCACACAGCCTCAGCAGCGAAACCCTGGAAGCTAGTAAGTCTCAAAAGAAAAACATAGAACAGTATAATTTCAACCTTTTAAATTCTCAGCCTACCAGCTCAAAATTAGTAACAATTAACTATGATTGGCAGAGGAAACTAAGCTCACAAAACAAATACTGTAAAAAATAACTTGTATTACAGTTTATACCACGACAATAACGCACATAAGCAGCAAGGTTTAACATTACTACTACCATCACAATGAGCTAGCTCATTAAGGACTACAATCTAAAATATTTATTAACCAATTATCCCTCCTCTACTCTGTTATACTCATTTGTAGAGTCTTCTCTTAAATTAGATCATAAGCTTTTGGGGGAATGGACTGCTACTTTCTGCGTATGTGTGTACTGCCCAGCACAATGAAGCTCCAAACAGGAAATGACACAAACAATAAAATGAAAACGATAGGTTCAAGGGATCCTTCCAGTGGCCTATTGGTTGAGCTTAACAATCTTTTGCAACATGCAGCAAAATATCTGCAATAGATAGAACCATTGAACTCTCACAAATTTCCAAAACACGATTTTGTATTAAAATATTGCTTCTTTTCTAATTGAGGGTTTTGGAATGTCTGCAGGTAGAGTCATCTAATTCCCCATGGCCCATCAACTGCTTCCCTCTCTTTTGGCCAAGCAGCATCACTTGAAATGGAGAAATGCGACTTCACCTGGTGCAATTTTCCCATCCTGCGCAGCAGGTCCATCTTTCAGCACATTCTTCACCTGGAGAAACTCATCCGGTCTGTCTCCACCAATGATTGTGAAACCAAATCCCACAGTGCTTTTCTTCAATGATGTCCGTATAAGGGCTCCTGTAAGTTGGGCTGGATCTCTGGTGAAGAGTGACTTCTCTGATTCTGCACATAAAGAGAAGTCAACACATTTAGTCTGGATAAGGGAAGACTGACATGGTAACAGTTTTCAAGTATGTAAAAGGTTGTTTACAAGGAGGAGGGAGAAAAATTGTTTTTCTTAACCTCCCAGGATAGGACAAGAAACAATGGGATTAAATTGCAGTAACGGAGGGCTAAACTTCCTAACTGTCAGGGTGGTTAAACACTGTAATAAATTGCCTAGGGAGGTTGTGGAATCTCCATCCTTGGAGATTTTTAAGAGCAGGTTAGACAAACACCTGTCAGGAATGGTCTAGATAATACTTAGTCCTGCCATGAGGCAGGAGACTGGACTAGATAACCTCTCAAGGTCCCTTCCAATACTCCTATGATTCTATGATCTGACATCATCAGCAATTCTGCTAAGAAATGACCCATAGGTAAGTCCAGATAGTTTAACAGGGTAAGAAAACAAGATGGTTGAAAACACCCAATTAACATGTCTGTGAATGTACATAATGTTGCAAAACAGAATGGGACAAGAGGAAATTTTTGAACATTTAATCAAAACCATCAGCAACTTCTGAATTATGGAAGAGTGGAAAACAGGAACCTTTTCGCTGTAAAAATCAAATGACAGTTTTGAAAGGACTAAAGGTTGAAAGTGGGTATGATTATAACCCACTGTGAGGGTTAGTGAAAAAAACTGGCTTTGATTTAACAAAGTTAGGAGCATTTGAAAATTGTGTTGGAGCATGCAATATTCCTTATTAAATGTACAGGCATGCACTCAGATGTGTTGTGTGCATATGTATCATAAGAGTGCATTAAAACAGCTTTATAATGTTTTACATGCACAAAGCACTTTACAAAGGGTGGTTAATCCCTGCAACACCACTATGAAATAGGTAGCTAGGCCACTGGTATTATCCCCATTTAACTGTTGGGTTAAGGGAACCAACAGGTTAAATGACTTGCCAAGGCCATAAAGCAGCACAGCAGCAGAGCTGGAACTAGAACTGTCATGTCTCCATTCCCAGCTCCCTTGATTCTGTGCTCTAATCTTTTAACAAGGCCCAATCCAAAACTGGTAAGAGCCAGAAGCCTAACAGTTCGGTGCTGCTGCTTCATCCACACCCTCTGACTGGCTCTCCCAATTCCCTTGCTGCCTAACCAAATGGACTGTTCAAGCTGGTTCTGACTACCAGCTTTAGAATGGTTTAAGCTGCTTAAGCAACTTTAAGGTCTTAGACCAGTTTCAACTGCAAAAACCCTCACAATTTTGGGGAGCAGAGAATCCTGTGGCACCTTATAGACTAACCCCTCTGATACTCGACAATTTTGTCCTGGCCAGTGGACAGGAAACACTAATATTGCCTTAAGGCATTAATAATGCATACGTACTCAGATATCAACATGAAAACTCAGCTTGCAATAGTCAGACATTAGTTGAGCTTTGACTAACTACAGCCTGTTAAGGCTATATGTGCATAGTTTACTTATGATGTTGACAGACACAAGCTGACCTACGATGTCTACTGTCTGTTACAGAACCAGTAACTTGTTCTGAAAAAGCTAGAAAATTAAATACAGCTAACTAAATTAAAGCAACATTTTCAAGGTTTCATAAATAAGCATTCAAAATGCCAGCTATGTGAAAATGCCTATTAAAACTGTTTTTCAACTTAACTTCTGGACTCCCTATACTCCATATACTAAAGCACGTTAATTTAGTCCAAGTTGTCATCTCAATAGAAGTCAGGGAAAAACCACTTATGAGCACAGTGAACATTTAAACTAATGGCAAAAACACAAAATGAAGATCTACTTGAACTAAAACACCCAGAAACTTTCACTTTTAAGACTGCTCTCCATTCATAAAGATACTGCAGGGAATAGTGAAAAACAGCCACTTAAAGTACCTGGTTTTGAAGGGCCAACATCAGTCTGTCCTAGCTGTTTTTTTCTCTTGGCTTCCAATACTGGATTTTCAAACTGGGTTTTCTGGTTAATGTGACTGTAAAATATATAAACATGTTAGAATTTCAGGGTAAAAAGCTCTATTCCAATTTCACGGGGAAACCAACTACATGTGGTTTTAGTACAAATATTATTTTGCTTTATCTTAGATAAACACCAAGGAGGGATGAACACTAAGATAATATTATAATCAATGTGGATAACAGTGAAATTTTTTTATCCAGACATTTTGATTTACTTTTCAAAGCCATTGAGGCTTTTAGTGCCTGTAAGATGCTTATAGAAGCAAAGTGAATCATGTTCTGGCTCTTCAGGAGCCTTAATAATAATGTATGTCAGCAAAGACTAGCTGTTCAGTAAATTCCATTCTCCTTTACAAAATTTGTGACTTGGCTCCGTTTTAAAGTGACATACAAGGTCATTAGTGAAGAGCTTCAATCATCAAATCACAGAAAGTGGCTAAGCCAGCACTCAAGGTTTCTTGAAAGCACAGGAGGTTTGTTTGTCTTTAGATAGGTTGAACCCATGCTCAAAACAGACCCAAGCAAGTTTGGCATCCATTTTGTTCTCCACTGACTATATGAACATTAAGAGCTCCACAGTTAGAAGAAATGTATATGCAGTCTCAGCACTGCACGTCTGCCTTCCCCTTGTTTCAGTTGTGGATTGCAATTCTTGACAGGATGAAAAACTTCAGAACTCAGATTTTGAGGAATATGGTTATGGGTATATAATTTCATTAACAGTGCTTGATTAATATATTTCCTGCAATTCTGATGAGGGAGGAATGGGGAAGTGACACTGCACCCCATATTCATCATAGTGATGATTATGATATGATTATGACAATTATTATCCTTTTTGTACAAGATCAGTCATGTGAGGTGTCATTGAAAAGTTATGATTTGCTAAATATGATTATCCTATTTCTGTACATGTATCAATTTTGTATCTGAAGTTATGAATATTGACAATGTATTTGTATTTCAAATGTGCTTACTCTAGGTAACATCCACAACTAGACTTTCAGGTACAATAATGGCTCATCAACAAAGACAATGGACCATGGAAGAGCTTAGCATTCCTGTGAACATCTCAGCCAGCCAATGAGTATCAGCTGCTACGACTCAGCAAGGCACACAAGGGCATGTGACCAGACCACATGACACTGAACTTCATTCGGGTACCTGTATTTTTGCACAGACTGGGAAGTGACATCGTCTCAGGGTCTCACGCCCCACACAAGAGAACACCTGGAAACACCTGAGGAACAAAGACTGAACTGCGGTAAGTGCTGGTCCCAGGTTAAAGGGATTTCTAGCCTGTGTATGGAAATTTGGTGGACTACTTGTCTCATCAGTCAGGATGAGAAATAACTAATTCAAATCTTATCTATCTAGTATATTAGGCTTAGTTTGCAGTTTATTTGCTAGGTAATCTGTTTGCTGTTTGATCTGTTTGCTGTCACTTAACATCTTTTTGTAGTTAATAAACTTGTTTTATGTTAATCAGTGTGTCTTTAAGTGAAGTGTCTGGGAAAATCTCAGCTTGGTTAACACAGGCTTGTTGTGCATATATTTCACACATCAATGGGAAAGCGAACTATATTAATGAGCTTGCATTGTACAGATCTCTGGCAGTGCAAGATGGTATAATACTAAGTTTATATTCTAGCAAGGATGCAAGGCTAGGGAGCGAGGAAACTGGCTGCTGTTTTGTCTGTCTATCCTTGAGTGGCTTAGGTAAAGTACTCAGGTAGCTCAGTTGGGTGTGTGATGCCACCTGCTGTCATGTTGGGCGATAACACAGCCTGGAAAGGCTGGCTGAATCACTAGAAGAGCAATGTGAGAGGGACCAGCCCAGCTGAATGGTTAGGAGACATAGTGGTTCCATCTGCTTCCAGACTGCATCCTGGAAGGGACAACCCATCACAGGGGGCGTTCCATTAATTGTATTCTTGAAAAGAATGGGAACTTTTTTCCTAATTAAAATCTGTAATCGCAAATTACATGTTGAAAAATTATTAACCTTACTATTATGTTAAAAGCAGACACTGCCAGGTAATGCAAACTCTAAAATTAGATGTTGTAAAAATAAGGGGAAGTCTTATTGAATAACTAAATTTTACTACTCATGAAAATGTGTTAGTTACACTGAAAAAAATAAATATTTTGGTGTGCTAGTGCAGGAGCCTAGAAAGTCAGACCAGTCTAATCTATTCAAAGCTGAAAGAAATGCAGTCTATAAACACCATCAAAATGAAAAACAAATGAGATTTTGTCTGGATTTTCAAAGGCACGTAAGGGATACAAATTCAGTGGGATTTGGGCACCTAACTCCTTTAGACTGCTTTGAAAATCCTAGGTTTTATGTGCTTTGAGTTTTAATAAGTTAGGGTCCACATCGTCTTTAGCTATGCACAAACTATTCCCATATGCATTTATCAGGGGACAGAATTTGCCCTTTAGGACTTACTAAACAAGTACATACTTTAAAATAAATCTGTTTTACTGAAGTCAATTGAATAGATTTTTTATTTACATGTACTGGTACATGTTGGCCAACATCAGAGCTGAACATGGTCTCTTCTTCACCTAGCCTAACTGCTATACTGTGGTTTTCGTCTATTGTGGTTTTGCCAGAACACAGTATACTAATCTAACCTGTTTTGACACTCATTTCATCACAGTTTTTATGAGCAGGACATATGTTTTACCTTAAAGTCTTTATTTCAGTAGGTAGTCATTATTACTTGCATTACCTACACTCATCATATATTTCTGCAGAGGGAGTATCTAAATCCAACAACTAGAAAAAAGGTGATTAATTATACAAAGTAGAGCATAAAAAATAAGGTATACAGTAATACAATTAAAAAAAGCAATCAAAGATCCCTGAGATCTCAACTCCCCCTGAAATATGGGTCAGTATTATACAATGTAAAAAATGGTTAGTCGCATCTGGGGGCAACTGCACCTGTATTCCCCCTCTATGGTCCTGCAAGAACACCTATTCTTAGGGTTCCAGCACTGCAGCTGTTGCCTCTCTGTAGCAGAGACACATCTCTCTCCCTCTCCTGAACAGGGTACTTCCTGGCTGCACAGCTCCATGGCTACACTGTAAATTTCCCCGCAAAGTCATACTGACTAAGCCAACCAGCTTTACTTTTCTCCTTAGAGATAGTAAACAGTATAATTGCCACACAACTCCTTCTAAATACAGTTAAGTTGCCACAAAGCTCTTTCTAAGGAAATGCTTTTGCCTTAAGAATAAATGTATTACAGAAAAAACATTAACAATAAAAGAACCTACAAGCATACAAATAAGCTTACTAGAGAGATCGCCCCAACTCCAACAAGTGCTCTGGTCAATGAACAGTCCACAAGTTCATAACTCCTTTTGCTCAGAACAAGAACACCCATGAACCTGAGAGTTACTCCTTTATGTCATTTGGGCCTTTTGACGGTGGAAATAGGTCATTTGTAGACAAAGATCTCCTCCTCATGGAGAAGCTACAAATGGAGTGGAAGTGGGCATTTGCATTCCCCACTTCCCTAGGAAACCTACTCAACTAACACGTTCATATTTGTTTAAAAGAAGGCTTCAAAGCTCATAACACTTCCCAAGGTTTACATTAGTCATGTCTCCTAGACAAATGACATACAATCCCACAATCAGACAAACATTTGCATTTTTAATACAATGAGCTTTCAAGATACTTAAATTGAATTCAATAAGGCTTATTCAAGATACTGCAGAAAATTGCCATAACTGTCAGTCAAAATCTATAGAAAGTTCTCTGGATATACTGGGATAGAGGTTGTGAGATTTGATTGGAGGTCACACAATGAGGCAGTGGCAGAGTTAGAACAGAACCCAGAAGTAACCAGTCAGTCCCACTGCAGCACATTTCCAGTGCTAAACACACTGTGTATCCAGTCTTAAACAGACAGTGCCCATGCACTTTGTAAACAGTGCTTGAAAGATGAAATGACTGACTTCCTGCTACATTTTTGTTCCAATGAAACAAGGAAGAAGGAAATTATCTCTCTCTTGATTAAACCTTATACTTGTACCTGAAGCTCTTTTACTTTGGTAGGTCCCAGCTCTGTTCTCCCACACATTATACAAAAAGAGAAAACACACGCCCTCTTTCAACTTTTAAAAAGATCTAAAGCCTTTCCAGTCCCAGCTCATGAATGGGAATGTGGATTACTTCTGAGCTATGTGGAATAATCCAAGCACTTCTAGCTAATGATTTAAATAAGATGGGGTTCTTCCAGCAATAAACCACTGGGAACTTAAACATACACTGGACTCAGCTTCAGGTTTAAAGGGGGAAAATCAAAAGACAGGCCAATTCCCCATTTCCATTCCAAACACAACGGAGATAATAGGCTGTGTGATGTTTCATTCCAAATTCTTTGTGAAAATATGATGATGATATGAATATGACGTAACAGATGTACTTTATGCAAGATGGCTCATGTGAGAGATCATTTGAAAAGTTATAATTTACTGAATGTGATTATCCAATTTCTACGCTTGTATCACTTCTGTATCTGAAGTTAGGAATATTAACTAAATATTTATATTTCAAATGTGTTACTTTGGGTGTCGCCCCCAACCAGTGCTTCAGGTACAACAATGGAAAAGCCAGACAGGGCTAATGGGCCACCAGCAGAGACAATGGACTGTGAAAGAGCTCAGTCTGCCTGTGGACACTGGAGACCGCCTGCGAGCAATGGCTGCCACAGTCCTGTAGAGACACGGGTCTTGTCACCTGATACTAAACCTGAGACTTCTTGTAACTTTCCACTGGAAGGAAAAGGGGGTTGAGTTTGGGAAACAAAGGCTTCCCACCTCATGTAAACCCTGTTTAAGGGTGGGGAAGAAGGCAAAGGGGATTCCTCCTCTCCATGGCCTACTGGCCAAAGAAGAAAGACTGCTAAAGCCACCTGAAGAGAAGGTAGGGCCGGGAGTCCAGACTGAGACAGGGGTCCAGTCTGAAAAGCAATACAACTGGAACTCTGAACCACAGAAACTTTGTAACCTGCCTAAAATAACATTTAGGATGAGAATTTACATTTTGTAACCTGTTCCTTAAGTATATTGATCTTAGCTTGCATATTTTGCTTTATTTGGTCAGTAATCTGCTTAGTTCTGTCTTATCTCTTATATTCACTTAAAATTCACCTTTTGTAATTAATAAACTTATTGCTTGTTTATAATATAACCTAGTTTATGCAATTTCTAATGGGGGGAGGGAGGGTGGAGAACTTGTGCATCTCTCTTTCCACATCGAGGGTGGAGGTGAATTTCATAAAACCTTTGGATTTGTACCCCTTGAAGGACTGGGCATCAGAGTGTTGGAGCAAGCCCCAAAGGTTGAATCTTTCCAGAGCGTATCTCTGTCTCTCTGTGCAGCTGGGTATGGCCCTGCCTGTGTGCTTGGCTGGAAGAGGCTTGTGAGCCTAACCCAGCAAGGTCAGGTAAAGGGGACCCAAGCTGGCAGAACAGCTTGACTCAGTTAATCCCTAGAACTGAGTTAATCCCAGAAAGGGCCCAGACCCGTCACAGGCAGTGTGTGGGAGCTAAGGAATGTACAGTGGCTGAGTGAGTTGTACTAAGATGAAAGAAAATGGATTTCATAGTAGTATGACATCACAGGTAACTCTACTTTGGAGGAGACCTCATTACGATGGTGGACTGCAGCAATAGTGTTTTTCCAAATACGCTATAAGATTTTAGAGAACTCCTTCCATATACATTTTTCTTAAACCATAGATTCCCACAGTATTTTTGCCAGCAAGTTAAAGAAATATGGGTGGATAAATGGACTATAAGCTGGCTAGATCATTGGGCTCGATGGTTAGTGATCAATGGCTCCATGTCTAGTTGGCAGCCGGTCACAAGCGGAGTGCCCCAAGGGTTGGTCCTGGGGCCAGTTTTGTTCAGTATCTTCATTAAAGATCTGGAGGATAGCATGGATTGCACCCTCAGCAAGTTTGCTGATGACACTAAAGTGGGAGAAATGATTGATACTCTGGAGGGTAGAGACAGGATACAGAGGGACCAAGACAAATTAGAGGATTGGGCCAAAAGAAATCGGATGAGGTCTAACAAGGACAAGTGCAGAGTTCTGACCTTAAGACCAAAGAATTCAACGCACTGCTACAGACTAGGGACCGACTGGCTAGGCAGCAGTTCTGCAGAAAAGGACCTACAGGTTACAGTGGATGAGAAGCTGGATACGAGTCAACAGTATGTCCTTGTTGCCAAGAAGGCTAACAGCATTTTGGGCTGTAAAAATAGGAGCATTGCCAGCAGATTGAGGGATGTGATCATTCCCCTCTATTCGGCATTGGTGAGGTCTCATCTGGAGTACTGTGTCCATTACTGGGCCCCACACTACAAGAAGGATGTGGAAAACTTGGGACAGTCCAGCAAAGGGCAACAAAAATGATTAGGGGGCTGGAGCACATGACTTATGAGGAGAGGCTGAGGGAACTGGGATTGTTTAGTCTGCAGAAGAGAAGAATGAGGGGGGATTTGATAGCTGCTTTCAACTACCTGAAAGGGGTTCCAAAAAAGAGATGGATCTAGACTGTTCTCAGTGGTACCAGACGACAGAACAAGGAGTAATGGTCTCAAGTTGCAGTGTGGGAGGTCTAGGTTGGATATTAGGAAAAAGCTTTTCACTAGGAGAGTGATGAAGCACTGGAATGGGTTACCTAGGCAGGTAATGGAATCTCCTTCTTTAGAAGTTTTCAAGGTCAGGCTTCAGAAAGCCCTGGCTGGGATGATTTAGCTGGGGATTAGTCCTGCTTTGAGCAGGGGGTTGGACTAGATGACCTCCTGAGGTCCCCTCCAACCCTGATATTCTATGATTCTTCTGCAATTATTAAAAGCTAATTCATTTATAAAAGCTAGTGCAATGAAGCCGCATTATTTGGGCTGCTTGCTCTGTGTGTTATTCAGAATGCAGATATATGTTTTAAATTTTCCATCTACATGGAACTACTCCTATGCAATTCATTTTTTGAAGGAAATCTGAATTTAGGAAGGAAATAATTTTGAACAGCTCAGATACAGGTGCAGCCATCTTCAAATAATTTCAGAGCAGCATCTGAAGACGAGCATTGGCACTGCAAGATTATCAATTTCTGATTTCGTAATTTAAGGATGACCAGGAAAATAATAATGCAATGCTTTTAATCCAGAAGTCTTGGAGGACTTTCTAACTGTATGACAAACCCAGAAGCTCAGTCTACATCAAAATCTCAGTTTCGCTTTTTATTATATTTTTTTGCCTTTGTTCCGCAGCTACATTAAAACCTTTTTAAAAGGCTCTCAATTAAAAACAAACAAACAAACTTTCAGATTAGCTTTATAGACCAGAAATGTAACACGTGTGTCTCTGGGTATCTCTGAATGAAGTACAGCAGAGGAAAAATTGAATTTTAGGTTTTTCTCAAGAATAATTTTTGATTAAATCCTTATAATCCTAATTTTTGCTCAGCTATTTTTTCCATAGCAGTTTGAATATTTCTGCTTATAAAATATGAACTCTGAAGTAAACTATGAAGTTTTACCCTGGGTTGTCTCTTGTAGCAAGGTTTTCAGGTGCAAAATGTCCCTCCTCTAGTCTCTTGTTTAACAGGCAGTCATTGAATTTTTACTTAATTCTCTGGAGACTCTATATCATGCCAGAAGAGGCAAGAGCAGTTATGTCAAGTGTGCATAGGAGAAGTGATCAACAAGGATTTATTATCCAAGCAAAGCAACCTAATACTTCAGCTTCCTCCAAAACACAAACCCTTAAATTATTCCTTCACATGATAAAGAACACTGTAAACAGCATTGTCTTCATAAATTAGGATAAAGCACACAAGACAATATGTAACAGCTATGAGCATCTCCTGAATAAGGAACCTTTCTAAGAGTAAAGCAGTATCTCTTCTACAGCATATTTGAATGAATGCACCATCCTAAATAAACGCCTATTAGCTTTTCATTGAAAAACACATGAACATGCCAAAAAGATTACTTTGAACTCATTCCAGAAAACAGAACTGCTGACCCATACAGAATTACTGAAGCAAATGCTTCTGCCTCAGGGATTTGGAATACTATGGCGCATGAACATGTTTTATGAATCTACAAAACTCTGAAGTAGGAAGGTTGTGGACCACCCTGGGCTTCCAGCAACTAGAATTCTATACAAATCATTGTATTAAGAAGGGCCAGAAATCTGTACTACCAAGTTTTTCTCCAAATTTTCTATCAAAATTATTTATTCTCAGTTTTAGATTTTCATCCATGCTCCTTCACATATCAAAACCACTAAAGCCATTGGTGGGTGTCACTATCAGTCACAATAATGAAGCCATTTGGTTTAACAAGTAAGAGCTCTGTGGAGCAACCATTCAAGTAGCAGCCCTTTACCTCCATCAGTCAACTCACTGCAGATTACTGTGCTGGTGATGCAAACTTCAACAGTCTGGGAATCAAGCCAGGGTCTCCACAGTGCACCCAACTCTGCTCATCTGTACCCTGAGTACAACCTGCATTTTGAAAATCTAATAAATTACTCAACCATAAAGCATGCCTGCCCTAGGAAATTTCTTACATCACCATAGTTCTTTGCTGTTAAAAATCACTGAGCACTTCTGTGACTTTTTCCATTGGGGTAGAGCACTTAGAGCACTATAGGAACTGTTGCAACTTGCTCTAGTATGTTCCATTTTGGTTGGGACTGAATATCCCAGGGATTTGCACTAAGGAACAAGCCCTTTCCCTTTGCATACGCTGGTTTGAATACGGACAAAGCTACAGTGACTATAAGTCACTATCATACCAGGCTTACTGTGTGCTGTGACTTGTATGCACGTTTTGTGCTGCATCACACTGGCAAACGTTCCCATCACAAGTGTCAATAATTGGCAGCCATATTGGTAATCTCTTAAGAGAGCCTAATGTAGTGTTCCCCCAACCTGGGGTACACCAGACTAATTCAGGAGGATATGGCAGAGGAGAGGATCAATGCAGGTGGGGCAGGCTTCAGGACCCCAAATCGACCCCTCCACTGTGCTGCTGCATATGCAAGGAATATCACCCATCTCCCTACTTCCTCCTGTTGTGACTGTGAACATAGCTGGCAGTAGGAGCAACTCACATTAGCAATCCAACAGAACAAGCTTCTCTTCTCTGTTCCCTTGGAATCAACACCCGACACCAATTGATGACTCCCATGCACTCACTGCATGTTTAAATTTACTTGTGCATAGATTTCAGAACCAAGCACAAATTAATTTTTGATGGTCTTCAAAAAGAACACACACCAGACAATGAGAACAACTGGACCTCCTGCTAATTCGAACGTGGTGTTGGATGGGAAGAAAAATTCAGCATCCATAGCAAAATTTGTTGAAGTCTGGTTTTTACCAGCTTTGTACTGGGAAAACATTTATTTCATTTGCTATAAATTCCACATTATGTCACACATGCAGGAAGCAGTTAACCAGTTGTGTTCTAACAGGAGGACACAGAAGAGAAAGTTACATAATGCAAAGCACCACAGTTCCAGTTAGTCCTCCAAAGCTGCAGCCTTGAGAAACAAAACTAGGGGGTGGGGAGAAGAATACGGCGTTGCTGAGTTAATGCAGCTCTCTGCAAGAAAGGGGGAATAAATTAAAACAATTTAAGATGATAAAAATGACCAAGCCAACGTGAAGCCACCGTTCTGTGCTTTAAATGTGAATCACCATACCCATGGAGCCAGTTTTGAGAAGAAAAATAAAAGAAGGCTCAAGAGCTGGCAGATCCCAGGCTCTGGGAGAGAAAACACAGCAACAGAATCCAGGGCAATCAGCCTAAAGAACATACTAAAATGACTGTGAGCCTGGAGACACTGAACTGGATCCTTATCCTGTGCAGAGAGTGGGTGAGTGCAAAAAGATTTAAATAAAATAAAATTATACTATTGTGGCTGGGGGAGGAAATATAGCAGTGGCCATTTTGGAAAGCTCAGACAAACAGAGGGAGTGTGGTAGCAGTCATCTTGAAAGAGACACAACAGGCAAGGAGAAGAGACAAAATCTAGATGTCTGGGAAAAGAAAGAAATCCTCCAATACAAAGATCTTTTCCCCTCCCCATCCCAAAACAAGAGAGTAACTTTCTTGCCAAACAAATAAATTAATGGAGGCAGGTGGAGAAGCACCAGTCACTGAGACTGACTGGAAGGACCTGCTGTAAGAAATCAAAAAGATGAATAAGGAGAGGAGGGAAGAGTTCCAGGCTTACAATAAAGATACAAAAATGAAATTAATGGGAAAATATTAGATGTGGAAGCAGGATTAAAGGACCAATTGGACAGCATTATTAATCTAACTGAAAAAACTGAAACAACTGAACAAAGAGGAAAAAATAGAATTAAAGCTGGAGGTCATGGAAAACAGAGAATACAAGAATTACTTAAGGATTAAAGAGTATTCCAGAGGAGACTGAAGGAAACAATCTGTTGGTCATATGGACAATATTTCCCATGACATTTTAAAACTGGGCAATATTTATCGCATTCATATTGGGAGGGCTCACAGATCCCTTTTCCCCACGCCCCCAGCAAGCTCCAGGCTAAAAGACATGATTGTCTTGTCTATACCACTACCAAGACAAGGATAAATTTCTCAGGGCAACGAGGGAGAGAGCTGACTCTCTGATGATTCTTAACCAACCCATACAAATTTTCCCATATCCGGTAACCTCAACCTTTAAAAATCAAAGAGAATTATACCAGGTGACCACATTTCTTGGATAGAACAATATAAAATACAAATCAGGGTTCCCATTTAGAGATTGTTATTTAAATGGAAGGACCTATGCGTCTAACTCAGATCCAAAAAAGGGGGAACAGATACTTACAAAAATGGGAATGGGTAATTCAATTCCAGAACAATCTGAATAGGGTCAAAGGCTTTCCCAGAAATCACTGGGAATCAGTGAGAACAAAGAGAACGGGAACAGCTCAAAAAGATACATTGTCAAGACAAAAGGATGGACTGTAAAATCAGAATAAACTGTCTAGATCCAGAAGAACAAAATGAATAAATGGATATTCTATCCATGTGGTTATAATGAAAAAAGGAATAGATAGAATGGAAGATGGGCTGGGTAGCACTCAGGATAGCTTATGTGGATATAGCATGCTTACGGAGTATAATATAGTTAATTTACTATTGTTATTTATATTAGTTTATAACAAAAGTTAATAATGAAATAGGAGAATCAGATCACACCAATGAAGTAAGTTTGACTTCAGACTTATCACAAACATTCTAAAATTTATATTGATTGGAGAAGGGTCAGCTGCAGTGGAAAATTTTAAGAATATGTGAAGTCATTGATGGTATAATAATCTCCTAACACCTAGTGTTATAAAGATGTTTGATCAGATTAGATAAGGCTTGGTTCTTAACACACACACACACACACACAAGACAAGACACTTCCCCACACACCCCAGCACAGAACTAATATGTTGATAGAAGAATTAACCAAAGGCCAGGCTTCAAGGGACCAGGCGGCCATGGGGGAATGCAGAGGGAGGGTGGGAGGGAAGGAAATGGGATAAGAGAACAAAAACAGAGATTAGATATTGTTGTGTGTCTTAATAGAAAAAACATTATATTAATAAAAACAGGGCTCACTTAAAAAATTTACAGCAAGTCAGATTCAGGATTATGGTACCACAATACAGGTTTTTAAAAAGAGAAAGCAACATATTTGTGAGTTTTAAAATTACTGGTGTGTCTAATATGAACTCTTTCTAAAACATCCTATCTAAAGAAGAGGTGCAAATGTAATAGAGACCTGGCATCTGGATGGAGGGTGGAATGTACATGTCACTGATTTTAGCAAAGGGTAACACACCGGGCAAGAGCAGACTCGATACTCATGGCAGAGTTTGCTAGTGTCATGACTATTAACACTAAGGGGCTGAACAATCCAACACAAGGAAAAGGGTATTCTGCTCACTGAAAGAGGATTTTCCTAGTATAATCTATTTGTTGGAAGATCACTTGAAGAAAAATGATAAATTGAATACTGCTTAGACATAGCTACCATATGTCTCTCCAGGGCAATCTAGTAGAAGAGGGTTGGCAACACTTGGCTAAACACTTCCCTTTTATTGTTGCAGTACAACTCATACAGAGGGCAGTTACATTTTAATTAAGGGGTCCTTGAAAGGTAAACTTCTCACCATAACCAATTAATATGCTCCCAAACAAGGACAAGCTTATAATAATAAATATAATATATGGAGATATACCTATCTCATAGAGCTGGAAGGGACCCTGAAATGTCATTGAGTCCAGCCCCCTGCCTTCACTAGCAGGGCCAAGTACTGATTTTGCCCCAGATCCCTAAGTGGTCCCCTCAAGGACTGAACTCACAACCCTGGGTTTAGCAGGCCAATGCTCAAACCACTGAGCTATCCTTCCCCCCAAAAATTATTATGAAAAGGACAATAAAACTGATAGGCCTTTAGCCAGAATTTTTTTAAAAAAAGAAACTGTTAAGTCAGCCACCCCTCTGATTAGAAATAAAAAAAGGAGATTTAATAGCTGCCATCAAACAGATTGCTGAAATCTTTGTTAACTTTTCCCACACTTTGTACACTTCAGAACATCCAAATCTTGAATTTATAAACAGTAATGGAGAAGTATGAGGCCACCTCAGCTCTGAGGAGGATTTGGCAGCTCTTGATTGGTAAATTGCTGTAGAAACTGTAATTAAGAATTTAAAATCTAATAAACCTCCAGGTCCCAATATGTTTTCTGGGGAGTATAACAGAGCTCCAAAAGCAAGTGTTGATCCCTATTTTAACTGAACATTGCAGAGGAACAAGATTCCAGATTCATGGAAAGCAGCAAAAATTGTGGTCATTCCTAAACAAAGAAAAGGTCTTGCCAACTGTGAATCATACTGATCTATTTCTTTAATTAACACAAATGTTAAAGTTTATGCCAAGGTGCTAGCAAACAGACTGAGTGTCATCTTGCCCAAATGTGTTCACCCTGGGTGGGTTCACAGCTGGCAGGCATCTCTGGTAATGTCAGAAGAACTCTGAATTTCATCTATAGTGTTAATTTTAGCAATTATTCTTATGCACTGTTTTTGTTGGATGTTGAGAAACCATCAACCTTTGCAGAGGGAGAATCTCAGACAGATTTTGGAACCCAGTTTTATACTCATATATTGGCCTGTATACTTCAATCTCCTCCTTTTAATTTGTCTAGGGGTATAAGACAAGGCTGCCCCTCCGTTGTTTATCTGCAATATATGAGAGAAGCAGCCCCTTGGTTAAAGGCATCAAAATGTCTTCAAGTTTAGAACAAAAAGTGCTGTTATATGCTGACAATATCCTATTACATTTGCAGGATCCAGAAGCATAATTAAAAATTATAGAACAATTGATGTCGGAATTTGAGCCGGTATCAGGCATCAAAAACCGATAAATCTGGAATTTTAGAAATTAATATTCCCAAAGGGTCAAAACAAACTGCTGTCACCCACATAAGTTTAAATGGGTAAAGGAATCTTTAAAATATTTAGGAATAAATATTGTGGAGAAACAAAACATCTTTTTAAAGTTAATTACCTTCTACTGTGGCATAAAATAAAGAGATTTGGAGAAATGGAACAAATATGAAATTTCTTGGCTAGATAGTGTAGCCTCAGTAAAGATGAATGTCCTCCTCTTACTATTTTTGTTTCAGTGCATCCCCCTACTGGTATCCCCAACATGACATTTAAAAACAGATCAAGATGCACTATTAAAATTCATATGGGACTCATAAAAGACAAAGGGTGAGTTCTAAAGTTCTGTGTAAGTCTACAAAGTCAGGTGGACGAGCATTCCCTAATTTGGCTTCTTATTATTATGCACTGCAATTCAAAGATATGATCAACAGGGTTAACAACCCATCCAAACACTAGGTAAAGCTCAAATAAGACTGTAGCCCAAATACAATTACATCTCTACCCCGATATAACACAAATTCGGATATAATGTGGTAAAGCAGCGCTCCGGGGGGGGGGGGGGGGCAGGGCTGTGCACTTCAGCGGATCAAAGCAAGTTCAATATACCACAGTGTCACCTATAACGCAGTAAGATTTTTTGGCTCCTGAGGACAGTGTTATATCGGGGTAGAGGTGTATTTATAGTAACTGTTGGGTTCAAAAGAAATTTAGATCACCCAAAATAAAAGCCACTCATTCATCCAGCCCACCGTAGCTTTTTAAAATTCCTGTCGCCAAGCCCGCTCCCTTAGCTATTTTCATTAATAATTACGAATATATTTCTAGGAAATATCAAAGTGATTATTCATTCTGGGTAAGAGCTGATATTCTTCAATTTGGACTGCTGTTCCAGGGTCCTGATTTAACATCATACCAAGAGATATGTAATAAAGTAAATACTAGAAAGATCCTGTATCAGTATTTATAAGTCAAAACACCTTATTGTGAAATCTGGATACAAGACAGTTCTATGTAGATCTTTAAACACATCTGAGGAATTGACCCAGGTGCAAGCTGGAACAAAGGGTTTAATTTCTAAGATGTATTCAATTTTGATTGAAAAAGATGTTAATAGGAAAACAACCCAGATGAAAAGATAGGAGAGAGATCTGGACAAAGAAATTGATCTAGATGAATGAGTCTCTATATGGGAAAGCGGATATATATTTTCAATTTGTGTAGCTCACAAAGAAAACTTTTACAAATGACTATATAGTTGGTAATTGACTCCAGTTAGGATTCACTGTATTTTTGCTACTAGGGAGGCACTCTGTTGGAGGGATTGCAGGGATAGGGGAACATACTTGCACATGTGGTGGTTGTGTCCAGAAATTCGATGGATTGCAGAGGAAACTACTAAAGAGATTAACCTTACAAGAAAAGGGCCAGCTTCCCAGAGATCCCCTGATCTGCTTACGTAATGCTCCCGTAAAGGACCTACTCGTTAAAACAGAAATTAATTAATTCCTTTTTATTGTTAACAGCAAAACTTCATATTGCATATTATTTGAAAAATGTGACTTCTCCTATGGAATTCTGGTATAGTAACATGTGGACTGTCCTTGTAATGGAAAAGCTTTCACACCAAGTATGTACACAAGAGAAGTGCCAAAAAAGATGGGTGATCAAATTTCTGAATGGAGGAGGGCTCCCCAGCCAGCAAGCCAGCTCCTTTAGTCGAGTTCTATGAATATTAACCTGATCCTGAATAAGTAATATGCAATGTAATATGTTAACATTTTATTGTAACTTTGCATTAATAAAAAGTTCAAACCCAAGAAAACCCCAAACTTTGAGATACTGCCTTAGCACAGCAAAATTCTCCTTGATTAAATTGCCGAATGTTGTCAGATCCCCAATAAATGATTAACATAGTGTATCAAAGAATGTTGCAAAGTGTAAGCTCACATTGCTTCATTTCAGCAAAAGAGTAAATATAAAAGGACAGCTCAATGTTGAAAACAAAACTTAAGTGTTTTGGAGGGGTGGTAAATCTTCATTCCCTTGTGACTGTCCAAATTCTAGTGTATATATATTTAAGAGTCAGCACCACATCCATTAAATTACAGAGGTCCATATATTCTGCTCCTGTCTCTCAAAGGGTAATTGCAATTGAGAACTAAAATTTAAAGTTTAATTTAAAAAGTTATACAAAGCCTAATCTTAATAGCTTGTTCCCCTGTAGTGTGTGCAACTCAAACAACAGCATTGTGCTAATTCATGACAGCAAAAAAGTGAAAATGAGTAACCTATTTTCATTATCCAAACAGAAAAAAATTAAAAAACAATTATGATGAAAAATCAGATTATCAAAACCAAAGGAATTTCAACTAACAGCAGGAAAAAAAACCTGGTTAAAAATATTTAAGTATCTTGGTAACTAGTTATTCAGAACAATGCCAGTTTCCTCTTCAGGGGCAGGACCAACCATCTCCTCATGAGGAGCTCAAAGATTAACCCTTTGAAGCATATTCCTACTACTAATTTGTCAATACTCAAAACAGAAACTCAACAACTGTACAATTCAGCCTTGACTTTTGAGGCTGCTTTTGGAGTGATAGGATGAACTCTGAGTAATAAGCATATTATCTATTTTAACAGAACTTCGCACATTTCAAAAGAGCTGCTGTAGACCATAATATTGGGCAATAAGAGAACGGCTTAGCAACGCAAATTTATTTCTTCTCCTGACACGAAATGGATGCTGCTTCCATATATCCATGGTATTTATTGCCTTTGTTGCTACACACTGAAATATGAAAGCAGAGCTGAGGTATCAAAATATTTATTAACCTGGACAATATTAAAACAACAGTGCTGGCTCTGCAGAGATCTCTCTAACATTTTTCAAACAAATGCTAATATTTTCAATTCTCTGCTAATTTTTCTCTTGATGATTGAAGGTGGTTTTCATTCAATCTGAGCTGAAGAATAAGCAAGCCCAGTCACAGTAAGTTAGGGATTTTCTGCTACATGGTACTGCTTTGGAGCCCAAGGATGAGGGGAAAGCAATTTCCTGCTGGTTTGTGAATATCACGTGTTTTACTCGAGAGGCTCCATTTTAAAGGTATTTCAGAACAGAGACATGCTCTGATCTCTTTAAAACATACAACATTCAGCATCTTCAGTTATTACAATAAGGATATTAAGAAAGAGATTCAACCACTTGGGCAAAGTCATTAATGCCAGATAAAGTTACTATTGTAACAAACTACTCTAATTCTTAGTTATACAAGAAAAATCTCACAGACATTTGTGAGGCAAAGTGAATCCTACTGCTTACTTGCTGCTTTCTGGTTTCCAGCCCAGGGAAATGGTTACTACTTTATCCCTCCCCTTCAGATGATAGATGGATGTATCTCAGTTAGTGTGAAGGGAAGCTACACACATCTTACCTATTAACTTATAGGAATAGTGCACAATTCAGTTACGGACACCAGAACTGGCCCTTAATTTACACTGGATACATAGTCATTAAATTAGCTGCATTACAATTTGCATTTATTACATATCAACTGTTTCATTAAAAGCAGCAAAGAATCCTGTAGCACCTTATAGACTAACAGACGTTTTGGAGCATGAGCTTTCGCGGGTGAATACCCACTTCGTCAGATGCATCTGACGAAGTGGGTATTCACCCACGAAAGCTCATGCTCCAAAACGTCTGTTACTCTATAAGGTGCCTCAGGATTCTTTGCTGCTTTTACAGATCCAGACTAACACGGCTACCCCTCAGATCCTTGAAAACTGTTTCATTGTTCTCTACCATATCTGATGTCCACAGGAAGTGAATAATTGGTGTAAACACTTACTCCACGTAGTATGTTCCATATTGAGGGTCTTCTATTTTCTCCCAGCCATAAGGAAGTTCTGTAATTAGAACAGAAGAATGAACAAAATTCTGTACTATAATGCAAAAGTATTTGAAAATGTCAAAGTTCATGTAGAAAAAAAAAGAGTGGAGAGATTATGGACTGACTGTATTGGAAATATGAAAGCAATTTATATATTCCCATGAATTGAGTGCTTGCATTTCCCAGAGAGAAAATGGGCCCCCCTTGTACTCGCTGGTCCATTGGAGGAGGGGACTTGCATTTTAAACAAAAAAAAGTTTTACAAGCTTCAAAGTGAAGCAGAGAAATATCTTAAGTAAGGAAAGGAGGAAGAGAAAGACAAAGGTCTCATTTTATTAGACTAAGCCTATTAATTATAAATAACTAGTTTCATTTGTGTAACTTTGTTTTTAACTCCCCAATCTGTAACTATAAGATAGCACTGTCCATGGCTGACCCATAGAGTGGAAAGGAGATATTGAAGCTTTTCCCAAAGAAGTACTTTCAGTCCATCTCAGCCCTGAATTGTAGGGCCATGCTAGTCCAGTCACGTAGTGCTTCCAGAAACCTCTGCCAAGGGGCCTAAATTCTGACCTGCAACCCCCTTGTTATTCCAATTTTACACACACATCCCCTTAACACCAATGCATTTCAAGCCAGACTCCCCACCTCCCTCTCCCAATGCACTGCGAGCCTGACCTACATCACTTGCTACTTTACACCTAGGCTCCTGAATCAGAATCAAAGAGGCAGTACAGTGGTGACAAGGACAAATGAGGACTAAAAAGATGATATCCCCAAATTCATTTCCATTTGTGTTTGTTATGATTTGAATCCAAGTCTCCAGAGTAACAAATCTAGAGGGAAACTAATGATCCCATATTCTGAAAAGTGTGTGCAATATGAAATTAAATCCTTACAAAATAAACATTCATATTGAAACAGCATAAAAATCAGAAAGCTCCCTTGTTTCTGAACTAAATTCAAATTCTTGTAGGATGGCTGCTAGAATCAGAGCATTATTGGCTGAATGTAATGAGCTGTCACCACAGAGGGCTGATTGCTATAGCTTTGCTACTCTAATTTGACCATAGAAATGTAAATATGGAAGCGCTGCTTGAAAGGAGCTTGGTGTGAAAGTTAAGACAAAATGGAAATATTGTTCCATTTGGAACACAAATTGCCTTTTATTTTTCTTTCAGATGTCTGGATTGTTTTGAAGGGTAAGATTTCTGTGTAATTATTTTGTTTGTTGTTTGTGGCTGCCCCGGGCTTGAAGGTAACAGGAATTTTCTTAGCATGTGGTAGCATGTTACCAATTATGAATATCAGTACAGCTCAGCAGAACTTGATAAATGCCCCAGTGGGACTATTTGTTTAAGTGCTGTTCATTAGAATGTCCTGCATCTCTCTCTTTAAAATGCCTTTTTTTATCCCATCCTCTCCCAGTGGTAGGCTTCACATATGTTTAATAAAAGGAGTAGTATGAGGCAGTGGCTTAAGCTGGCTTCATTATGAATAGATTTAGGGGAACAAAAGGCTGTTTTCAGTCTCATCTCAGTGCCTATTGACTCTTGTAACGCGGGAGGTGTTTGCTGCAGAGACTGCTTCTCTGTACATTTTTATGTTATTGGCTGGCTACACTGCACCACTGCCTTGCAAGTGTCTGCAGGATTTGCCTGTAGGCTGATTACCACCTACATTCTCACAGATCAGATTCACAATGTGAAGTCTTGATGCAAGAGGTGAATAGAAACGAATATAAGTCAGTTCCTACACTCTCCCCAAACAATCATAAATTATGATAGAGGGCCACCCTTAGTTACCTACTGCCAGCCGGCCCGTCAGTTCCCTGTATTGTCCCATATTAGAGAAGACAGTGAATATGCATTATTTTTAAAAAGCCAGTTGGGGTGCAAGAGAACTGAAAAGTAAAACTAGAAGTTTCTTAGATTTAGTATAAAAATTATTATACTAAGTAATTAAGGGTTCCATATTAAAATGGAAACAATGCTGTATCCCTGCTACTGTACTCTCAAGGAAATGGGAATCTGGACGGAAGGAAGTTAGTTCAAGATATTGCTAGTGACAACTATGGTCTGAATGCTGATACAGTTTTGGTACTAGCCTCTCTCTTTAAAGCCCTGAATGGGCTAGACCAGGGGTGGACAAGCCCTCAACCCCACTCCCCAGTTGGAGCACTGGAGCAGAGCAAGCCCTGGACTCTGCTTCCTGGCGGGAGCTTGAGGGATGGATTAAAACATCTGAAATGCTGGATGCAGTCCCTGGGCCATAGTTTTCCCACCCCTGGGCTAGACCAACATTTCACAGACAAATTCACTCTCTCTGACTGAACATGGCAGCTATGATCAATGGAAATGCTACAGATGATGATACACATAGGGGTCAGGGTTAGAGTGTTCTTGTTTGAGAATTATGCTATGGAAATTCTGTATCACTGGGGAACAGGGGGCTGAGTCCAAGCGTTGCCACACAGGACAAAAATCTCTGACTCCTCCTTCCCCTAACAGCAACTGCAGAACAAGGCATCGTTCCGTGGAGCTAAAGCACCCAGTTGCTAGCCAGTTATTTCAACAACGCAGTCCCAACAGCAATGGGTCATTACTAACAAAATTAGGTAACTAGTTTGGTTCTGCATCTTGGTTTTTACTTCTTCTCTATTTAACTGATAGGATTTCACTTGAAGAAAAAGCATGACTGACAAGCACTTTAACCATGGAACCCTGCTTAGATTATGATTCTCAAACATGTCTGTCATTTTATGAAGCAGTAAAATTCTGTCCGTGTTCAGCCCACTTTAAGCTTTATTTAGTGAAGGTTTAAGCTCTGCCATCATAGGGAGACATGAGACAGCTTAGGCAAAATGAATTCTCTAGGGCACTTCCACATATCAGGGACTTGCACTTCTGTTGAAAAATTATCCATGTGAAACCAGACAACAGGGAAATGTTTAAGCCAAATTAATTTAGACAAGGTAGAGATGCCAGAGGGACAGGAGAGGAGAGTGTAAGGATTTCTTTAAAAATCTTATCGTATTTTCTAGCATCTAAAGAGAGGCTAATTATTTTCAAACTTGCTAATAGAGATGCCTATCTTGATTATAAACTATTTATATTGTACAGCTGTCCCCTAAATGGAAATAAGAAGACACTGCTTAAAACGTGCAGCTGCTTCAGAGATTTTAAAATACTCTTACAATAAAGCCACTTATTATTGTGCAGCTTCACTCCCAAGCCTTGTAGCTTGGTCTGCACCTGGCCCAATTAAGAGTCAATTCATATGAAGTCCAAAGGCTCTTCTATCCCTTCACTTTGGGACTACCATTTATCTTAGCAGTCCTCATAGTCCAGTATCCTGTCTCCAACAACGACCAATACCAGAAGCTTCAGAGGATAGTACAGAAATCTCTTACTAGACAATGAAGTTTCTTCCTAAACTTAGTTAGGGGTTGCTTATGCTTTAAACCATGAGTATTTATATCCCTTTTAAAAAAAAAAATCTATCTTCTCATTCATACAAATGTCCAATCCTTATAAAAATTTTATTAAGATTTTGGTCCCAATAATCTCTTGTGGCAGTGAGTTTTTCATGGCTTAATTATACATTGTATTTACCTTTATTAGTTTTAAATCTGCCCCCTTCAATTTAACTCAACATACCCTTGTTCTTGTATTATGACAGTGGGTAAAAGGGAGCACCTGATTTACCTTTTATTTACTGTTTGTTATTTTGTACACTTATTGTATCCCTAATTTTTTCCCACATCATCCTTAAAAGCTTTGCCATTATTCTATCAAAATTTCACTTCTCTCTCTCAACTGGAAACTGAAGAGTATTTCAGGTGAGAGTGTACCACTGATATAAAGTGACAAGGCTGTACTCTTAGTATTACACTGTAGCCCATCATCTATGCATTCTAGTATTTGAGGGCTTTTCCCTTGCACATTTGAACAATGGTGCTCATTGAGCTGTCTACAAAGATGTCCAGGTCTTTCCCCTCAGTGGTTACAGCAAATTTAGAACCAAGTAATGTGTTATTCTGCTCTCCAGAATTCGTGTGTATCCACAATTCACTTAAACTCCATTATTCCAATGAAAATATACTGAAGCCACTCTCAAGCCCAGTCATCCTACTGCTGCTGCAAAGCCACAGGCACTTAACTCTATTCTGAAACCATTAGGGTATGATGTAGAAAGAATAAAAATTATAAACTTCAGGCAGAAACTTCTGTCTTGGCAGTGATCTTATCGAATTGTAAAGAACCCTGGAAATGACTCCATATGGGACATCAGATAGTCACAAATAGCATTATCTAAAGATTCCCAAATGACTTAATTCTCCCATCAGTGCAGAGGACGTTCTTAGGAACGTCCCAGATCTCCCTGAAGATGAACTTGATATAAAATATGTAAGATGCAAAAGAAAAAGACTTTCCGAAGTGCTTAAGAATTCATTACTACCAAATCCCACAGAAAGTCCCTTCATGAACCAAGTCAAAGTAACTAGATAGCCAGTTCCACAGGACTCAGGACTAGTTTTGTTTGGTCAACAGGCAAATACATCCGATTTATTAGGAATTCTATTTGGTTTCAGATTAACTTGACCTTGAAGCAAGAGCACAAGTAAACTCCTTTTCCAGGTTGCATTTGGAGGTACACCTCTACCCCGATATAACACAAATTCGGATATAATGTGGCAAAGCAGTGCTCCGGGGGGAGGGAGGGGCTGCACACTCCGGCGGATCAAAGCAAGTGCAGTATAATGGAACTTCACCTATAATACGGTAAGATTTTTTGGCTCCCGAGGACAGCGCTGTATCTGGGTAGAGGTGTACAATTCATCTGTCTGGTTAGTCCCAAATGGCAAAGAAGAAATGAAGTCTTTGAAACTATTACCAGAGCAATACTTCATGCCTTCATAAACTCTACTGATAACATGCTAATTGGGCACCATTTGAGTCTGGTTTTCAAGTAGGAAAAACAACATCCAAACATGCATTACATATAGCAGACAGACATAATTCTGAACATCTCACCTCCATCCTCACAGTCTTCAGGAGCTTTGGCTTTCTTACAGAGTCGAGGATCAAGCCAAGTAGTTGTCTTGGTGTTGTGACTGTGGAATATAGGACAACCCAATCAGGAGCAGAATAACAGGAGGAGATAAAGGGAGAGACACAAAAAAGACTCCCAAGGAAGGGATTTAACCTATTATATTTTGGACTTCTCTTCATAAATTTCCTTCCACATGCAAATCTGTGTCTCTCAGTCAGCATACCTGCTGTTATCACCTCTAACATCAAAAATACGACCTAGGAAAGGTACCACTTAAATATAACTACTACTAACATACTTGAGGCTCTTCTGTACCACGGTGACATGGGAGTTTACAGCAGTGCAAACGTTTCTTAGCACTCAAAAATATTTCAAAAGATACATGTTCATAGCCACACAGTCTACACAGTTTCACTCTAAAAGTAGCAGGTTTGTTGGGAGTGAAGTAAGCCTAGGTTTCATCTGTCAGAAAATATCAGATCTCAATAGCCAGTGCAACTTGTGCATGGAGCTGACTTCAAGAGCTCTGAAGAACTGTGTAGATTATTTGTAAGTAGAGAACAGAACCAATGAAATAAGAGCACACTGAATACACTTGTCTCTTTTGGATGTCATCAGAACAGACCCAAAAATACAAACTTTTTCTTTACCTGGTTTTAAAAATTTAATTATGGGGAATAGATAGGAAAAGTTTTGTGCACTTTAATAAGGTGTCAGACACCACCTCTAAAATAGGTTGATCATGAAAAGAGTCATGGGAAAAGTAACGGAGAAAAACTGATAAGGACTAAAAGAGCATCTTATCGCTGCTAAAAAGTTAATACACATAAGTATTCCAGAAATCTGATATTTTTAGAAGTCACAATATGAATGTAGATGTAAAGGCTGCTACCACTCTGAACCAAAGCACATAAGAAATTGCCAGTGAGTTTGCAAGATTAGTGATTTTGCTCTTCCATGACAAGTAGTACTTATCATTGCACTGCAGGAACATATGGTACATGTTAACTCTGAGATAACACAGTAACATAAGTGAGCAGAGTTATCCAGAAACCAGGTTTTATCTCAGGTCTATTGATGCTGTGATTATAAACGGTGATTATTCAGGGATTTGTAACTCTGTTCCATAAATCTGCATTAGGTGGCACAGTCTCAGCATAAAGTTCTCCTCCATCCATTTTTTTTTTCTGTGTACAAAGTATGACAAAGCCTTCCATACATTTACCATTGAAGCAACTACAAAAAATCATTTTGAAGATATGATACTTTTCACCTTGGAGGAAAAAAACCCTTAACTTCTGCCTATGCTTAGCCATCAGTGTAGTCTGATGCTTTAAAATTCATGAAACAGACTATCACACATTCTAATAGCTGCTTTTCTCATTCGATTTCATACCAGAGATTGCAGGCACAGCAGAGGGAATAAGGGAAATCCCATGGATTACAATGAAATTTTGCAGAGTAAAAGTACACATAAAATTAGACCCTTATCCATCTAGCAACACAGAACCTGAGCTTTGGATTCTGTGTGATACAGAATGTACATCATAAATAAGTTAACTGACTTTGTAGCTGGAACCACTGTGCTTTCACACCTAATTTAGATACTATTAGTATGATAGTGTTTTGTGTATTTACATGGATTCTTTCCTCATCTGCATTTTCCCCATGAAAATAAACACCATACTGAAGTCCCTATATACGGTAGCTAAGATACCTGTGCAAATATCCATCTATGAAGACGGATAGAAAGGAAAAGCTACTTGGATGAAAATGCTGGCAACACCAAGTAGGGATTCTATGATAGATATAGATATATATAAAAATAAAAATTCCTGCAGCTTATTCCTCAGAACAACATCACTGTCCTCTGTAAGTGATATTATTATAATCTTCACAGGAACCACTGTGAAATCAAACACACAAAACTGGTGACATTTAGCGAAGATCATGGAGTGAGAACAGACTGCAACATCAAAGCCAGTAGATTATATTTTCATGCAAAGGCCTCAGCAATAAAAAGTGGGTAGGGAGGAAGATATATACAAATCAGCAGAAATCTCTGTAGAGACTGACTAGAGACTCTTAGAGCTCATGCATCTCAGGAAGGTACATTAAGTCTATAAAAGATACAAACTTCTACTCACTCTATGAAGTAGACCATGCCTGTGTCTGTGTAGGCCATCTCCCAGTTCTTGGGTAGAGGCTCTAGGCTCTCATCCCTTGACAAGTAATTTCTGAAATCCATGGAGCTGCTTGTCTGGTTGTAACTAGGAACAGGCTTCATCCAGTCAGAAGAATCTGAATGTCTCTCTCTGTTTTCTGAAGTTGTTAAAAGCAAAGGGTTACAGTTAAGATTTTCATGCTGCTTTGCTCACAAAGAACCATCCCTTTTGCTCACAACGAGAGAATGCCAAACACCACTGTATTTTTCTACTGCATTTTTTTCTGCTGTGAACTTTAAAAAACTGAAGTGAATACACTGAGTTCTGTTCTTTCCTTGCCAAACAGCATTAACCTCATACTTGTCTGAGCCTAGGCTGAAAAAACAGCACTGGAACCCATCTAGGTAGACTAATTACTGCATTTCCTATCAAAGAAAATAGCATTTGTACTACTCATTAGAGAATCCACATCAGCATCCCTTTCAGTGCATCAAGGCCCAACTGTGGTACAAGAACCACAATGAGTGATACAAGGAAAACAACAGTGCAGCAGGTTTTAAATAGTGTGAATTTAAGCACTTCGGTTTAGAAACCATTGCCAATAACCTCACTTTTACAATTCTGTATTTGTGACAAATTAATATGGACTGCAGCCAGATCACCTGCATTCTCATTCTTTCAGCTCTGAAGGTAAACGGGACGAAGCCAGATCTATACTTGAATGGGTGACTTCCAAGAAATGCCTAGATGCAGCACAATTTGCAAATGTAATGTGCTGGTTGTCCCCCTTTTGAGATAATAAAGATGTTAAAAAGAATAGGATCTCAGACTAATCTTTGCAACACCCCACTGGACACCTTGTTCCAGACACAAGGCACTGTTCTTCATTATCATTTGCTCTGAACATTCCTTTACCTAGTTTTTGGATCATGTGACAGTGCTCCTACCCAAGTTAATTTGAAAATGTCAGTAACAATTTGACTGATTAAAATCTTGACTGCAGTCAGGAATTTCTCCCCTTGTAACTGACCTGCACCTCCACTGCCATTAACTGCTTCCTTTTCTTCCTCCTCTTCCTCCTCAGGGAGAGAGCTATCCATTCTTTGCATCTTGCTGACTGACGTTGTTCTTTTTCTCTGGGATTCTGCATCAAAATCATTGTCAAAAAGAACTTGATCCACTGCGTCTGGCTGAAAGGGACTGGGCTCTGCGAGAGGCTTTGGGGTACCATAGAAATTACCTGGTATTAAGAAACACATGGTACAAAACAGAAGCAGTGATTGTAGAGATCTTTACCAGATATCACAGGAATGACTCAAGCCACAGTACATATTCTACTGCCACAGTAACATAGTTTTGTGAAATACATGAATGAAAAGGTAATTTACTTCACTACTTAAGACATTAGCATTATCAGTAACCGATAAATGCTCAAAACCTGAAATTTATAGCTACACTGTATTTCTGCTAATGCTGTCATTGTGCATCTGGGTATAATGCATTTAATTCCAAAGTGGCTGCTCTACACAGGTTTCCAAATCAAGAGACTGACTTGTTGTTTCACCTTGCATTCACTAATGCTCCAGAATGAGATTTATAGCAGAGCTTGGTAGGAGTAAAGTGGAGGATTACCTTGAAAACCAAAATCATTTCTGTTCTAATGTACAGCATATCGTAATTAACTAATCTGGAGTAATCTGCAGCCTGTAGGCAGGTTGACGCTAAAAAGTAAATTCATTTTGTGCTGAAACACAAAGTATTTGCACAAAAGCAATTTTAAAAACGATTTCTTAGAGCTGTAATCCTATGTTTTCAGCTTATAATTTTCTTACCTAATAAAGCTATTAATAAATCAATGCAATACTGAATTATACCTGACAAAACTGAAAACATTTTGATTCTAATATGTTGTACATGTTCAAAGGATCAGCATTTTTTCCCAATAAAATAAATGCTCAAACAGAATTTAAGTAACTGGCCTTCTCCTCTTAATTAATCATGTGATTTTAATTAGGGAGTTGAGCACAGAGCTTAGCAGGGCTCCTGCTGGGTTAACATTTGGTAGATAAATTTTGTTTTGACTGCATAAAATATTAAATAAAACCCCCTATATTCAAATACCTTTCAGGCTTCAACTAAAAATGGGAGTTAAGGTGAAAGCTTTGGGTTAGCCTGGCTTGTTAAAGTCTAGTTGTTGAGGCAATTGTGCATACTGTATGGGTAGCAAAACCACCGCACACTTAAAAGAGCTTGGCTTAGAGAGCCGCTCAAAAAATTTCCTTCTTTTGGTTATTTTAACAGTAATATATCTTTTCATTTATTTATTTTTTTCCATATTAGGGAAGAATTAAGTCTCAAGAAAACATCCAATAAATCACAATTCTTTACAAGTTTCATCATCTTTTACACAGAGAAGGTTTCATACAATTTCTAGACTGTTTACTCTTGAAGAAGCTTTAGTCACTGAAGTAATCACTTGAAGTGTACATAATCTATATTAATAGAGATATTTCTAGTGAAAATTTTTATGCATAAAAATAGCATTTTTACTTTCATTTTCATATATATTTTTTAACATATGCATGCCAGATTTTTCTTGGGGAAAAAAAAACATTTATTTGAGTTAAGGGTACCTAAACAAGGATGTTTTAAATATATTGTGAAAACTTCATACTTTTTATTTTATATATTTTAAATAAGTTGTTCCTGAATAGAAACCTTCAACACCAAATTTCAATCCAGAAGAAAAAACTTAGAGGAGCCAGGTTATGGATTTTCTATAAAAAAGGGTTTACATTTGACACTCTGATTTAGCTACTGTACCTTTATCTTCAAGAACAGAGCCCATGCCTGCCTGGTCCTTGAGCAAAGGGATATTAACCATATCACTCCTATACTTTAGTTAGTTCTATGCCTAGTTAAATATTTTAGGAAGATGAAAAGTATTAACAGATCTAGTCAGTGACTGAGGATTCCTGCTCAAGGTGGAAACAGGAAAAACAACGTTAAGTAACTCATACCGAAAGAGAAAAGCCCGGTCTGACCGCAATAAACTGATGATAATTTAGCTACAGTTTAACAAAATATTAGAACACATTTCTAATGTTAACTGCTTCCTGTTGCTGCATGTTTAGACATGGCCAGTGCAAACACTTAGGTGACCTAGGTAGTCGCCTAGGGCACTAGGATTTGGGGGGCGCCATTTTCTTCGGCATTTAGGTGGAGGGAGCTGGGACAAGGGAGCGCGAGGAGGGCCGCCTGCAGCAAGTAAGAGGAGGGCGGCACACAGGGGAACTCCCTGCCCCAGCTCACCCCTGTCCCGCCTCCTCCCCAAGCACACCGTGGCTGCTTCACTTCTCCCGCCTCCCAGGCTTGCGGTGCCTAAGTTGATTGGCAGCGCAAGCCTGGAAGGCGGGAGAAGTGAAGCAGCCATAGCATGCTCGGGGTGCTCATGCTCGGAACAGGGGTGAACTGTGGGGCGTGGTGCCTCAGGGCGGAGAGCTGCCGTGGGGTGGGGGAGAGGTGCCTCCAGGTGGAGGGGGACAGCTGCCATGGGGGAGGGCATCTCAGGGCAGCGGCGCAGAGGGGGGAGAGGGTGCAAGGTGGAAGTTTCGCCTAGAGTGCGAAACATCCTTGCACCGGCCCTGTGTTTAGAATAGTTTTTAACCATAACCACTCACACACAGGCAAACACTTAAGATATGTCAACACCACAAATCAGTGTGTTATTGTAACAGTAGGTTGGCCTACCAGTGCTAGCTTTAAATCCAGCTAGTGCAGGTAACAACAGCCATGAAGACATGGAGGCATGGGCTTCAGAACAGTACGAGTCCACTGGGGAACTGTGGGGCATACTCAGATTGCAGGCCTATGCTGGGATCCGTGCTGCCATGTTTTCACTGTCATTGTTACCTGCGCTAGTTAGATTAAAGCTAGCACGCATATGTCTACTCGCACTACAATTACTCCTTCCTTCCTATCCTTAGATTCCCAGACTGGCTGAATATTCTCAGTTCCCTAGTATGAACAGAGGTACAATAGAGAGAAAAGACTCAAACAGCAACCACGGCAGCAAGTTTTAACTGTGATGGCCTGAAGTGTAAAAACAAAAAAAAAAACCCCAGAAGAACAGGATAGCAGGCAGGGAAGAGGCCTCTGGAGAAAGTGGGGGAGTGCAGAGAAAGATCCATGGCAGTACAATGCATGTGCACAGGAGAAGAGAAGGAAACCATGTAGTAGCTTGAAGGACCCATGGGAGCCGGCCACACTAGGCTTTTCTTGGTGAAATACACACAAACTACAATTAAAAGGGAAAACGAGGACACAACTAAGATTAATATTATTGTCTAAAATATCTGCAAAGAGATGTTACAACCAAATAGGGAAGAATTTATAATTACAAGTACAAAAGGTGTGATGCTAATTAAAGGACTTAGCATGCTTGGACAATTTCCTAATTCAGGCTTTGATTCTGTAATTGGATTTGTGTAATTGTGTTGATTAGAGCTCTGAGCAGATACAAAATTTGTATCCGCATCCAACCCACAATCCGCAAACACACACAGGCCTCTAGACAGAGCATTTGAATCCGCATCCATCTGCGGATATAAAGCAGATATCTGCACATCTGTAGGCTCTCTTGTTGACTTCAGCTGGACTCCAGGACATAAAGGGCTATGTGAATCAGATTGCCTTTGAATCCTACGTATATGCATGGAGAACATTGATACAGTGTGCAGAAAGCTTGGAAAAGTTACTCTGTCCAGAAGGGTATCAACTGTGGAAAGCTCATGTCAGGATGCAGAAGTGTTAAAAATGGGCCAATAGTACAAGACTAGTTCTCTGACTCAGAGAACTAGCTATGACAAAATCACATGCGTTTCCACAGCTATTTAATTAAGATGAGGATGGATCACATGGGAAGGTTGTGATTTCAACTTTTCTACCAAAAGAGGCAGTATTGTATGTCTATACATGTTTTACTCCTGAGGGAATTCTGCACCAAAAATTAAAAATTATGCACACAATATTTTAAAATTCTGCAAATTTCTGAAAATTGTATTTGTCAATAAATAAATGTGGCTCTAGAATGGCAGTGGAGAGGACAGGCCATTGGCTGCATTGAAGTGGGAGATCAACCTGAAGCCCCCACCTCCCCCAGTACAGAGGCTTGGCAGTGACGCTGCACCAGACCCTGACATAGTACAAGGGTTGGGCCTGCCCAGAAACACCCCAGGGCCCTGCCCCTCTGCACCAGGTGTGGGTGGGAAGGATCAGCCTGTGCTGTCTGGAGGGCCAGTGCTCTCTGCTTCCCAGCGCTTCCTCCCCTGCATGCAGTCCCCTGGCAGGGAGTAGCCTAGAGACTGCATGGAGAGGTACTGTGCAGCTCCAGCATCCAGGCTGTAGCCCACTCCCTGCTAATACCCTGCCCATAGCCTTCTCTTCCGGCCTGCAGATCCTTATGTCTTGTGCGGTCCCTGTGAGCAGGCAGGTTTGCCCAGCTGCAGCCCAAAAAGGAAGCACTGGAATGGATGGTATAAATACTGACTGCAGGCAGGTTTGCAGGGCTGCAGCCAAAACAGGCAGGCCCCAGCACTTCCTTCCCTGACTGCAGCTGCACAAACCAACCTGTAGGTGGGCCCTTCTTAAAAAAAGTTGCTACTAAGCAGCATACTGTTGCAAAGTCAAATACCATTAACACTGATCTTAATAGGATGGGATTAGTTCACAACAACATGTTGCCATTAACTGAAAGTTGATAGTATCAGGATTGCTATTAACCAGCATCTATTGTATTTACATTTTAATTCAGAAAGAGCCAGGTGTTAGTGATGAAAGCTGAAAATCATATATTTAGAGAAACATCCTCACCTGAGAGACTCATTAAAAATGACCAAACCCACCCAAAACCACTACAAACAGTAATAAAAATAAAGTCAGCAACTAATTAGGATAGCTTCTAGCAAATATTGTGGCTAATACTAAAAGCAGAAAGAAGACAAAATGGACTACTAAGTAGAAACCTTTGGAATAATTTATAATATATTTAATAACACTTAAGCAAGAAATTAAAGCTACAGAAAACTTTTCACATAAAACCCAGAACTATGACCACAAATATATTTAAAGCTAAAGTCAACCAAAAACATACATAAAATTTTTTAGAATGACTCTGAAAAGCACAATGATATGGAAAAGAAACAGGTGTTAAAGTGAACTGAACACAGGTCAGGACACATGGGTTCTAATACTGGGTCACTAACACACAGCATGAGCTGGGACAAGACAACCATTCTGGTCCACAGTTATCCCATCTATACAATGGAGATAATATTGCTTCCCTACCCTTGCAAAGTACTATTACGCCTCATGAGTATAAGGATCCAAATTTAGGACTTGACTCCACTAAAAATACTGGAGCGGCACAGCTGCATCATTGTAGCGTTCCAGTGAAGACGCTACCTATGCCAACGGGGGGCTTCTCTCATCAGCGTAGGTTCTCCACTCATCTGAGAAGTGGTAGCTATGTCAACAGAAGAAGCCCTGTCATCGACACAGTGCTGTCTACACAGGGAGTTAGGTCAGTATAACTATGTCACTCGGGGTTGTGAATTTTCCACACCTCTGAGTGACGTTGTTATACCAACATAAGTTCCTAATTTAGACCAAGCCTGAAACAAAAAGACTGGACACTAATGCCATTAAATTCTTCCAGGTCTTTATTCCCATTCTTATAAAAGACTGTAGGTACACATGTTCAAATTCTGTAACATACCATCATATGTTCCACTTTCTAGCAAGGCTCCACTTTCTTCCAATGCTTTAAACTGTTCAACAGGAATGAAATTATAGTCCACCCCTGGGACCTCCCCATCCCTGGGAGCCCTTGTAGTGCCTGAAAAGAGAGAAGAAACTGTTGTATGGTTGTCTAGTGCTGTTGGTTTACAGAATACTATCTCTTGCAGAATTCAACATAAAAAGAAACAGTGGTTATTTGAAGCTTTGCACAGCTACGGTGCCACTCTGGCAAGATAAAGGATCAGAACATTCTCATGAAAGTGAACATTGCAGCATGTGAAACTAGGTCAATAAATTATGTAGGAATAAGAAAGGATATTTTAACAAGAAATAGAAGCCCTCATGAATTTATTAAATCTACTGTTATGAAGGGCATCCAAAAAGGAATTTTGATACCAGAGTTAAACTTCCTAAGAACTAACATTCAAATCCCAATACAGCAGGACCTTGATTTTATGAAAGCCAATCTTATGACTAACCAGTTATACGAATCCCTTTTTCCAGCTGGAAAATAATGAATCAATCATGTTTAAAAGGCAATGTCCAGGAAAAACAAGTCAACATCTCTTCACATTCCAATGCTTTCAAACACTGGGAATCGCTTTGCAGTGGTTTAAAGGACAAGAAAGCCATGCAGTATACCCATGCTGCAACTTACCTCTGGTAATTCTGATATGTTCAATTTTAAGAACTTCTCGGTGTTATCAACTCCTCAGTCCCCAACTTTCACTAATATGGCAACAAGTCTTAACACTTTCTATATTATGGTTTGCAATGACCAAAGACTCATCAATATATACAATTACAATACATTCATATAATGGTCAAAATTCCATCTGAACAAAGCAAAGCAGTTCACAATTTCACTGCTTCTATTATTCAGGTTACAACTCCACCTTCACCACAAGCCCCCATTTTAAGATTTCATTATTAAAATACAAACAATTGCTCATTGCTCTGAGTTATTTTGGGGGTGTAATTCATATATATTCCTAACATTTTTATGATCATAGCTGTTTTTCTGGACAAGTCATACAAATCCATAAAGGAGCTACTCCCCCACTATCTGATGACTTTTGCTTCCTATAAAACTCAAACAGCATGGAATAGCTTTGGTTTGGGTTTTGTTTAATCGTATTAAATTACACAAATAGGGCAAATTTCATCCTGCTGAGATGGTCCTTTCAAGTGTCTCTGTAGCACCTAGTGGCCCTGTGCAGCAGAAGCTGCAAGCTGAGAGGCTGCACAGAAGGACCTCTGCACTGTCTGCATGTTGTGAAGGGGTATCTACACTAGCTTCTCATAGGCCAGTACAGAAAATGGCAAGGGGTGGCCACATCTTTGTGGCTAGCAGACCTAGCGCTCCACACAAATGGTGCAGAGGAATGAAGACTATAGTTCCAGCATATACGCTAAATAGTAGCCATTTTAGAAAGGAGAGTACATTGCACTGTAATCTGGTGGCCTGAACCAAGGTCGAGGGTAGATTTTTCCTCTCAGCTCATGTTCATTTCACCAACATAAAACCTGATTGCAAAGGGTTTTTAATACAGGTGAAGCAAATTTCATTTCAGGAGTGTAACTTAAAAAAAAAGTTTAATTTCCAGTCTCTACAAATTATTGAAATTCCTGAGTAAATAAGAAATATACAACTTGATAGTTACAATAGAAACAACATGAACTTCATTTGGCAATTTGTCAGATGATTGTAGGTTATGCACTGCCTTAGACAATAGTTTATTCTACATCCATTTCATACTCTTTAGAATTTTGATAATCTGTTAAACTGAGAAGTGAAAAACAACAGCAAATACAAAATGGTTCAAATTTTTCTACAGTTGTGATCTTCAGATCTTTCTTATAACTGCTAATGCTGACAAGCTTACACACAATGAAAGCCATAGGAACGGTAGCCAATGAAGCCAAAACATCTCAGGTACTTCTACAATTAGTACAAGGGTCTTTTAATTAACTTTACCTTGAGAGGGGTGTGCTAATGAGTGATTTATTTACCTGCCAAGTCAAGTCCAGAATCCTGTTAGTTATGTAAAAATTTCCTACTTCCCTAGGAATGGAGTCTCCTGACAAAAGATGAGGAAATAGACTATCTTGCTATTTAGTTTCAGGGTTCCACACATAACCTTTAAATCATCTGAAACTGACATTCTGGCAACAGGCATATGTTTTTTCATATCACATTGTACATGGGATACTTGACAAACTTCATTTCTAATGAATCTAGAACAGTTTTAAATATTAGTCATGATGAAAACGTTCAACTTCAATGACATGTTTTGACATGTATCTTACTTGCATCTATTAAATGAAAAAGGCTTTTAATCTTAGTGAGTGTAGAAAGTGGAAATATCTTAAGAATAAAGGCAAATGGACTTTTTTTTCAAGTCAATAATCAATCCAAAACATTCAAATGGTTTAAAGTTATTGTATTTCAATATGCAAGATATAACCAATTGACAACAGCTTCTGCCCTTCAGTATAAGATCACTTTGTCAAGAATTCCATTAGATTTAAATTTTCTAATGTGGCTAAGATGAAACAAAATAATCACTTTGCTTTTGTGCCCACATGACAAATATTGACACGAAACATTCATAAGCCTTTGATCCCCATCCCCCAATACACTACTTCTGTATATTACAGCACTTTAGATTGAGAGGTATAATCTTATGAAAATTTAAATTTACAATTACTTTCTCATCTCACAGTTTTGTCTAGCTTGTTCGCTAGCTCATTCACATAAAATTAGCATTTAACTTTTGCCGGTAGACATCTCATAGAATTTATAGTAAATATTCTGATGAGAATGTAGGTGTTATTCAATACTAATTAAAAACAGTTTTTTGATACAATGCAAAATGTGCCCCTTGTACACAGACTGATGACACAAACTGAATGTTATCCTGTGTGATGCTAGGTGTGTGAAGGAACACATGTTGAAACAGTTTTAAATATCAACTTAACTCACTTCAACTCCCTGAATTACTTCATTAACTAAAGATATTTTTTTTTTTAAAGTCCACAGTAATAAGATAAATTGTGGAAAAACACCCACACACTAACATGAGATTTCAAATGAGACTTACTCTCCAAAAACAAATGAGATTCATTGGTGAACCTGAGTTTTTATTGTAATTTCTACTTAACCAAAAAGAAATGGCAAATATTTCCTCTTTCACCTTCCTAGATGTCTCTCATCATGCATATCATCCTTTTAAATAGGAGGCCATACAATGACTTGGTCAGTTTGGTGCCTCGTCTCTGATATGCCAATGGACTGTACATAAATCCTAGTGAATTTTGTAGATAACCGGAAGTCACACAGACTGAAAAGGTCTTGCTATGCAAATTACTTCCTTGGGATATTTATCGGTGGTGCTCAGCACCCCAGCCTATTCCACTGAAGTCAGTGGGAACTTCTCAGTGAGCAGCATTGTTGACAATCACTTATTTGGTGGCTAAGTACTCAGTTAGGAGCCTAAGTTTAAGACCTCATTTTTGAAAATCTTGGGCTTTTTGTTCTTGGAGACATGGTAGTGATCAGACTGGAGTTTCGTTTTGCTGTTTACAGAGCTGCAGTACTATACCCCTAGAACCACATACCGTATCAACATACCTCCGAACTTGTAGAAAAGGAGGCCCTGTTGACTTCATTACTAGGGTCTCCTTATTTCACAGGGAAAGGAGAGGTATTTTACTCATACTATTCACACAGCTCAATGACTTTTTTGTTCTTTTTTAATGAGTTTTCTAATCAGTGTTTCTTTCCTCAAACAAATTATTCACTTGTTAGATCAGTGATTTCCATTCTGCAGTATTGGTATTCATACATGTGGGTGTTCCTAATTTCACAATGCGTAGCATTAATTGAAAGCAAAGTTACGGCTGGCAGGAGTTACCTAATGAGAAACAATTAAAGATAAGGCAAAACCATTATTATAATTTAAATGATTTGCATGTAACTTGCTATAAAGCAGTATTATTTAAAGAATAAGATAGTGTTATAGCATGCTGAGCTATATCAGCATACAGGCACACACTGTTGAAAAGATGGGAAAATTGGAGGTAATGAGGGAGCATCAATCATCTTGCTATGATTTTAGGAGGAAGAGAGTTTTAGAAATTAGAAATTATGATGAGAGGAAGACAGACAATAAAAGCTGGAGGATGAGGATGTGAGAAAAAAATGATCACCAATTTCTGAACAGTAAATCAGTCAGGCTCACAGCAAGTGTGAAGACCTCGGCCAAGCAATATTAATTGAGTTTTTTTAGGGGGTTGTGGAATAGCTGTATATAGTCTGCCACCATTATGATGATGTATCATTTCCTTAATTTCTCTTGAATGTTCTTGGAAATTTAGTAATTAATGTCGTCACTAACAAAGCAAAATTGATTTCTGACCACCTATTACATAATTGAGTTGGATCAAATTTATTTCAGTCTTCTCAGTTATTTGCATGCCTGTACTCTATTATTAGATGAATTCATTTCTGCTTTCATAATTCCAAATGTGACCCAAGTATGTAAATTATCATAGAGCCTGGAACGTGGTGTTGCCACTGCATGAGTCTTCCAGTAAGTAAACAATGCTGGATAGCAAAAAAACTAAACTTTCAAAGCAATCCAGCAAACGGGTCATGCTAATTAAGAAATGTTCAAAACATACAAGTCTAGCAAACAAGGAAGTTCTAGTTAACATAAGCGTGATTAACGCACTCCTGAAGCAAGGATTACAAATGATTCATTATTGCATACCATCTTGTTTAACCTCAATCTTTTAAAAAATCTTGTCAATTTTACTCCAATGAACAATGTGAACAGCTCTGTCAGTAAGTGAACCTCATTTCCATTACACTGATCTCTTTTTTTTTTTTTTTTTTTTTTAAACTCCTTATTCTTTTACTCATAAGATTAAGTGGCTATTTTATCTTCCCTGGTGTAATCCTTGGCATGCTGAATGTTAGAACCACTCATCAATTTGCATAGACCCAAGCCATTAATTAAACTGGTCACAAAATGATTGGTAAATAAAAAAATGTTAAAAACATGCATGAAGCTACAACAAAAAATGCTTTAACATGTAATTAATAGATTCTAAGGCAAGAAAGGACCACTGTGATCATCTAATCTGACCTCCCCTATAACATAGGCCATAGAACTTCCAAAATAAGTCCCAGAAAAATATGCTTTTAGAAAAGCATCTGATTTTGATTTAAAAATAGTCAGTGATGGAGAATCTACCATGACATGTAGTAAATTGTTCCAACAGTTTATTACACACTGTTAAAAATTTACACCTTATTTCCACTCTGAATTTGTCTAATTTCAATTTCCAGCTACCGGATCAGTTTAAACCTCTCTGATAGACTGAAGAGCCTATTAAATATTTGTTCTCCATGTAGATATTCACAGATTGTAATCAAGTCACCCCTTATCCTCTCTTTTGGTAAGCCAAATAAGACTCTCAGAGCTCAATCTATCACTATGAGGCACTTTTCTAATATTTTAATCATTCTCATGGCTCTTCCTGAACCCATCTCCAATTTACCAAATCTTCCTTGAATTGTGGGCACTAGAACTGGTTACCGTATTCCAGCAGCCATCGCACCAGTGCCAAATATGGTGGTAAAGTAACTTCTCTTCCCTTACTTGAGATTCTCCTGTTTGTGCATCCCAGGATCCCATTAGTTTTTTTGGCCATCGTGTCACACTGGGAGCTCATGTTCAGCTGATTATCTACCACGACACCCAAAATATTTTTCAGACTCACTGCTTCCCCGTATAGTCCTCCTCCGGTAATTATAGCCCATGTTCTTTGTTCCTACATGTATACTTTCACATTAATCTGTACTACAAAGCATAATGTTTATGCCCAGTTTACCAAGTGATCCAGATCGCCCTGAAACAATGACTTGTCTTCTTAATTATTTACCATTCCCCCATATTTTTGGGTCATCTGCAAACTTTATCAGTGTAGATTTTGTGCTTTCTTCCAGGTCATTGATAAAAATAGGAAAAAGCATAGGGTGAAGAATGGATCCCTGCTGGAAACACATCTGCTTGATGACGATTCCCTATTTACGATTACATTTTGAGACCTATCAGCCAGTTTTATATTAATTTAATGTGTGCCATGTTAATTTAATATCATTCAAGTTTTAAAATAAAAATACTTAAAAATTGTGATCAGTCGTTCTAATGAGTAAATATCTCATATGGAAGGTACAGTGTGACTTTTGGATAACTGAGAAATGGAATGGCATGATAACGTGAAAAGCATCACACAGACAGGTATTTCAGTAATTGTGGAGATGTTCTTCAAACTGAAAGATATCCTCTGATAAGCTGGAAAGTATATTATTTTTATCCAAGCTGTCAGTTTGTAGTGGTTCTAAAAGCTATGATTACTCAATTGGGTCCTCATAACTCCCTAAAAAAAATTCAGATTCCATTTAGAAATGTAAAATGGTGTTCAATATCCATTAGCATTCATATTAGTGAATAAAAATGAGGTGCTTCAGACCTTATGTTTCGTCAGAACTGTCCTATATCAGTCATTTACTGAATGCCATGTGCATGCCATACAATCTCTGTTGCCACTAGAAAACCATTCACTTCAGTAAAGCTTTGCCTTGTTTGTTAATTAAATAGTAAATTATTCTTGCATCAAAAGTACATTGAATAGTTTGTTTTTTAGTAATTAAGTAAGAATGAACTGAAAATGCACTGCTCCAATGAACAATTTTAGCCTCGGTAAAGTCTAAGAGCCCAGTAATAACATACAAGCAGGCAATCAGCATTAAGCATTTTAACCATATTTGTAAGAGCCTTTGAAGCTGATCAGTGATGGGTGACTGAAATGAGAAAAATTGACAAGATAATGTCTTTTCACTCAGGCTGCCGGAGCAGCAACCTTTTAATGATTCCTGGCTGAAGACGTGTTAACGGGTGGGCTGTATGGATAGGGAAATTCTATGAGATGCCAGCCATTCTAGCCTACAGTGGATTAAGAGGTAAGGCTCATCCCATGGTATCCTCTCATTAATGCTTGCTCTGCAACTCTACTGTGCCTACTCCAATTTAGGAAGGCTGCTCCTCCTTTCCCTAACCATTGGGCCATGCTACAGGTCCCTCTTCCATCCCACTAAATTTCAGGCTCAGATATGTTACAGGTGCACCCATATCTTCCCTTGTGCACCCCGCTTGGTTATATTCCAGTAGGGTCTCCTTCCTCACAAACAGCTCTTCTACAATTATTCTCTCCTCTGTCCTTTCTGTTTTCTCTAACACCCAGCCTATCTACAGGTGGTCACCTGGAGGTCTTAATCTCCTCTTTGTGAGAAACCACAAAACTGGCTAGGTGGGTGTGTGCGTGTGCGAGAGATACTGCCACAAAATCAGTGGTGAGAGTTATATTATACTAGTTATAGTAATGATGTTTCACCCCACCCCACTAGGTTTACTTACTCTGATGCGAAAATGAAATCTTCATCTGTTGCATTCTTTAATGCTTTTTAGAGGCAGTACCAATGAGTTTAAAAAAATATAGATACTCTAAGTCCTCTGAACTTGGAATTTTGACATTTTTGCTGGTTTGTCAATCCTTTAATATATAATAAATACGGTTATCAATAGACTAATTTTCCATGCATCCCAAGTTAACTTAGAATCCATATTGAGAAATGTTCTAACAAAGACTCTACCTAAAAATAGCCTTTATGCAAAGGAATCTCCATTAAAAGGGTGGAAATGTGAAACAACACAGGATCAAAGGAGAAAAGCTTACAGGATTCTTGAGTTATGCAGAATTTAACTGAAATAGATTAATTTATGCTAGCACTCTGCATACTTACAAGGGATGGTTCTCAGGTAAAGATTGTCTCTGATCACCTGTTGGAGTTTATGGTCCGTTGAGCCTTTCTGGAACTGCAGGCTCAGGTAGTGACGCAAGTCTTTGTTGATCACTTTTCCTTTAAAATAAGAAAACAATTAATGCAAAACTTGCAAAAAACATTTAAGATGATGCTCTTATCAACTAAACTGCATTTCACTGCAGTAAACATCTCTGCAAAATCTGAAATAGAAAGGAAACTACAAATTAGTTTATTCAAAAGCACTAGACTAGAGAGAAAAGCTGCATGCTCCCAGGGCCAGATCCTCAGCTGATGTAAATTGGTATAGCTCCACGGACTTAGAGCTATGCTGTTTTATAACCAGCTGATGATCTGGCTCCTGGATTTCCACCAGTCTGTTGACAATGAACAAGAGTCCTTGTGACAAGACTCAGCCCTTTTATGCAGGACAGATGAAATGTTAAGACTTTAAAACTTCACTAAAAGCAGAATACTTTTAGCCAACCCATATTTATGCGTCAAAGAACATGTAAGCCCATGAAGAAGCATAAGTGCAACATCAATCTTAGTGTTGTCTACTTCCGACGGTAAGAAAAAACATAGGTGAAGTACTAAAGTGCTGAGGATTACTGCCCACAACAGATGCAATGCTAAGGACTATTGACTTTCCAGACCATTTTATGGGAATGGATAGAATGAGTAGAATGGTCCAGGAACTGAATAATAGCATACTGCCTATAGTTTAATGAGAGACACTACTGCAGGATACCATACAAAAAGTATTGGCAAACTGGGCTTTAAAAAAAAACAAAAACAAAAACAAAAAAATCCTAACTGCTTCACAAGCAGATAGTGGAGAGAAACTGTACAATCCAGGTATGTGACTACACAATCAACTCAGAACCCAGCTGGAGATTAAATGTTGCCTGCATCACCAATGTGCTCATCACTAATCAGAAAATCATGTAAGGTTGTATTAATCCACAAATAATAAAGCCAGACATTTTATTTCAAATGTGTAAACTGTGTCAGGAAGTCTTAAAATTATTGTTCTGATTTGCAAGCTTTTATCTTGCATCCTTAGATTTAGCTTCTTTATTTCTTAAATAAGCAAATATTTGATTTATTGATTTATAAGAAAACTGATTTACAAACCCTGATGAAAGTTTATAAATCCCACTTTGGAGCTATAAATCTTATTACAGATTTGCAAATTGAAAGAAAATAAATCCAACACACAACTTTTGGATTTACAAATTCTCCCAGGATTCTAATGACTGTTCTGTAAAGCCTGTCCATATCAGATTTAAAAAACAACATTTGAACTAAGTCCCTACCATTAAAAACTGCACATGTGCTTCAGCAGCAGTTTCTTATTTTGTACTGGGAGATGCCACATGCACCCAACCAACCAGTGACTCTCGAAGCCCATGATTCAAGAGCTACCCATTACTGCAGTACAGTGGTCAGCTCAAACTGTTAAAAGTAGAACAGCTCCACCAAAGTTGGAAGCACAACAAAAATGTGAACTGTCATCATAGTGATTCCATTTCAAAATTCCTTATAAAATATTTGTCCCAACCATGACCATTAGGGGTGTGTGAGAACATTGAATACAGAGTTAGAGATCACCTGAAATTTAATAGATCAAATTGTTTGCAACTAGAGTCTGTTAACTATGTGCTTTGCCTACCTGTTTTTGGTATTTAATGGGATAACTAGCACATGGACTAAGGATCCGACTATTGTGGCCTTTAGGCTTCCAGCAGTTTACAACAAATGGCGCGCACACACAAAAAAGTGCTGTCGTACAATAAAACCCATTTCCTCCCCCACTTAAAAGGTCATTAGCTTTCTACTGTGCAAATGGATTTTTCTGGAGCACCTCCTACTGATTTATCTATGTTGACAGATTTTTGCAGTTTAAAACAAAAACCATTAAGATAAAGCTACGTTTAGAAATCATTTAAATAATTAACGCTCTCTCTACAAAACTCTCTTTTTAAGGTATTGTTGCCATATTTGGCTGCTGCAATTGAGAAAAATCACATCTTAATAATCAGAGTAGCGAAATAAATAATAATCAAGAAAATCAGCTAGTCAAGTTAATCATGAGGGGCAGCGGTTTTGTAACAGAGAGAGCCCAGGTCAGAGAATAAGAACTTGTGTTCCATCCCTAATTCTCACCATCACTGATTAGATCAGTGGTTCTCAACCAGGGGTGTAAACATCCCTGGGATACACAGGGGTCTTTCAGGGGGTACATCAACTCATCTAGATATTTGCCTAGTTTTACAACAGGCTACATAAAAAGCACTCATGAAGTCAGTACAAACTAAAATTTCATACAGACAATAACTTGTTTATACTGCCCTATATACTATACACTGAAATGTATAGTACAATATTTATATTCCAATTGATTTATTTTATAATTATATGGTAAAAGGGAGAAAGTAAGCAATTTTTCAACAACAGCGTGCTGTGACACTTTTGTATTTTTACATGTAAGTAGCTTTTAAGTGAGATGTAACTTGGGGTACGTTAGACAAATCAGACTCCTGAAAGGGGTACAGTAGTCTGGAAAGGTTGAGAGCCACTCGACTAGATGTGTCACCTTGAGCCACAACCACTATGCCTGTGTTACACCACTTGTAAAAAGGCAATATCATCTCTGAAAAGTGCTTTGAGATCTATAGATAGGATAAGAAAGTGAAGTTAAACTGCAAAGTATTACATTACAATTAAGTAAATATCTGTTGATAGACCCACCCCCCAAACTCCATTAAAATCAGGCAATGATAACACTTCCTATCAGAAGTAAACAAATAGGTTATGCTTCTAAACTAGATCCATTGTCAAATGAGATCCTGCATTCGTGGTGTTCCACTTAACGTATTATGTTACAGGAAGGTTCTTTACAATTATTCCTTTGTGACACTCCTGTCAGGTACCATTAGCAAACCTGTCATATTGCCAGATAACCACTGCCCTTCTAGCACACAAATAACTGAACCTTTGTTTTACTGCTTTATCCCTCTGACAGAAGGGTACAAAGCAATTTATTGTATGCTGTCATCTTCAGAGAAAGCACGCTTACTTGGGTTCAGTGAGCTTTGCAAATTAAAGTTATGTACTTCATCAGAACGTCCAAATCTTAAAGTGGAAGAATTTTAACAATCATTTGTTTTCAAAAGGCTATAAAAAGGATGGTATATGGAGGTATATGACAGAATCACAACAATAAATTTCAGTGCTCTTATACACCTAAATTATACTCTTTGCAACTTACATAACATATGTACCTCTGGACCTCGTAATGTCACCAGCCAAACAATACATTAGATGATAAATAAAATTAACTTTTTAGATTATAAGTTCTTAAGGAAGTGAATGTTGTATGTGTTGTACAGTGCCAGCACAATGGGAATCTGATTCGGGGCCATAAGGTTCTGCGGCAATTAGGGCTGTCGATTAATTGCAGTTAATTCATGCAATTAACTCAAAAAAAATTACTGCAATTTAAAAAATTCATCACAATTAATCGCACTGTTAAACAATAGAATCCCAAATTGAAATTTTTAAATATTTGTGGATTTTTCCTATATTTTAAAATATATTGATTTCTATTACAACACAGAATACAAAAAATATACAGTGCTCACTTTATATTACAAATATTTGCAGTGTAAAAATGATATACAAAAAATAGTATTTTTCAGTTCACCTCACAAGTACTGTACCGCAATCTCTTTATTATGAAAGTGCAACTTACAAATGTAGCTTTTTTGTTACATAACTGCACTCAAAAACAAAACAATGTAAAACTTCAGCGCCTACAAGTCCACTCAGTCCTATTCTTGTCCAGCCAATCGCTAAGACAAACAAGTTTCTTTACATTTACAGGAGATACTGCTGCCTCCTTCTTATCTATGTCCCCTGAAAGTGAGAACGGGCATTTGCATGGCACTTTTATAGCAGGCATTGCTAAGCATTCATATGCCCCTTCATGCTTCAGCCACCATTCCAGAGGACATGCTTCCATGCTGGTGATGTTCATTAAAAAAATAGCATGTTAATTAAATTTGTGGCTGAACTCCTTGGGGGACAAATGTATGTCTCCTGTTCTGTTTTACCCGCATTCTGCCATATATTTCATGTTACAGCAGTCGCGGATGATGACTTAGCACATTTGATTTACGAATACTGTCATGCAGATTTGATAAAATGCAAAGAAGGTACCAATGTGAGATTTCTAAAAATACCTAAAGCACTTGACCCAAGGTTTAAGAATCTGAAGTTCCTTCCAATATCTGAGAGGGACAAGGTGTGGAGCATGCTTTCAGAAGTTTTAAAAGAGCAACATTTCGATGCAGAAACTACAGAACCCCGAACCACCAAAAAAGAAAATCACCTTTCTGCTGGTGGCATCTGACTCCGATGATGAAAATGAACATGCATCAGTCCACTCTGCTCTGGACCGTTATTGAGCAGACCCCATCATCTGCATGGACAAGTATTGGCCTGCTAAACCCAGGGTTCTGAGTTCAATCCTTGAAGGGGCCAGTTGGGGATTAGTCCTGCTTTGAGCAGGGGGTTGGACTAGATCTCCTGAGGTCCCTTCCAACCCTAATAATCTATGAACTTATCTATGAACTTGAAGAATGAAGGGACATATGAATCTTTAGCACATCTGGCATGTAAATATCTTGTGACACAACACTTCCATGAGAACGCCTGTTCTCACTTTCAGGCGAAGTTGTAAACAAGAGGTGGGCAGCATTATGTCCTGCAAATTGTAACCAAACTTGTTTGTCTGAGTGATTGACTAAAATAGGACCAAGTGGACTTTAGGCTCTAAAGTTTTATATTGTTTTATTTTTGAGTTCAGTTTTTTTTTGGGCACATAATTTTACATTTGTAAGTTCGACTTTCTTGTACTACAGTATTTATATTAGGTGAAATGAAATATACCATTTCATTTGTTTTTTTACAGTGCAAATATTTGTAATAAAAATATAAAGCGAGCACTGTACACTTTGTATTCTGTGTTGTAATTGAAATAAATATATTTGAAAATGTAGAAAACACCCAAAAATATTTAAATAAATGGTATTCTATTATTTAGCATGTAATTAATCGCTTGACAGCCCTAGCTGCAATACAAACAAACCACCACCATACAGTAGACAACTAGCACTACAACTAGTAGCATGGAGAATAAGATTTCAAGGGATATTTTCCAAAACTAATACTTTTGAATCCCTATTTATCTATAGCTAATAATTAATAGGCTCAAAATTTTGAAATACTTTTAAGTGACTGTAAAATAAGAAAAAACTGTCATTATACAATTATTCTAACAGATGTCCAGAAAGGCTGCTGTGAGTGAGCTGGGTAAGATTCCATAGCAAAGAGTGCAATAGGTATAGCTGTCCCAGTTTATAATAATAAAATAATAATAATAATAATAATAATAATTGGAGATATACCTATCTCCTAGAGCTGGAAGGGACCTTGAAAGGTCATTGAGTCCAGTCCCCTGCCTTCACTAGCAGGATCATGTACTGATTTTTGCCCCAGATCCCTAAGCGGCCCCCTCATGGATTGAACTCACAACCCTGGGTTTAACAAGCCAATGCTCAAACCACTGAGCAGCAAAGTCATTCGCATCTCATTGCTGAAAAACTGCAATTTTATGAAGTTACAGTTGTAAAAAACATTTTGTACCTTTATGGACCAGTGCTGGCACCATGTGTCAGCTCAAGAGTCCAAAAACAGGCCAGGCTATTGCAGAGACAAGAGGACTTTCTACTTTTGGTGAGTTAACACTTTGCTGACTCAGGAATAATAAATGGCTAATTCTTAGTGTCTCATCATGTGCTGTCAGTATTAAAAAGGAGACGCACAAAGTTGCCTAGAAAAAGAGTGACTGGTTAGATATAGAAAATGGAGCTCTGGCACAGGGAAGGCTGAGATCTTCCTTCCAGAAGAGAGCCAAGGGAGGAATTATGGCTATGACTGCAGCACAAGATGGCTGAACAACAAAAAGTCCAGGGCACCATCAGACATCTATAAACCACTTTTTACTTGGGTGTTTGAAACCAAGAGGTCCAAAAGAATGAGGTAGAGAGGTAATCAGGTTAAATGTAATAGTGAGGTTGTTTTTAAATCATAGCAGTCAGGTCAATTAAGAGTGATTTCTAAGTGAGGCGGAGGGGGAAAAAAACAGCATTGCACATTTCCTTTTCTGAATGGAACATTAACCAAGAATTTATATGAGAAGATTCAAAATGTCACATATAGTTCTCAAGATGCTGACAAAAATATATGCAGGCAGAGTATAAAACCTCCTTTTTTTTAAGCATTCAGTCCACTGTGCATAATCAACAGCAGTGTTCTCAATATTCCATCAGTAAAAAATTGTTTAATTTTTCTCAGCATCTTTTATTTTATGAACATAGAGTGTCCTATCATTATGCAGAGCTACATTAATACAAAAGTACTCTCTATTTTAAGGCTAGATTTTGCTCTGGTCTCAAAATGACCCACATTTCACCCAAATAGACATTCCTCACCTTATATTTAGTAAAACAGAATATAGTAAACTATTCCCTTTCTACTCCTAGAGTTCATCAACTGGAGACCTGGGTTTTCTCAAATGTTAAGGAATACACACTGTACATTTGTTTGTTAGTAGTATACTAGTGCCAGTTCTTTGATCATTTTCCTACTTTGGAGACAGTGAAAAATTCACTGCACTTGTGAATTAGCCAGCCATAAAGGTTCCCCAGCATTCATCAGTCCTAGTACTGAAGAGGCAAGATGACTCTAGAATCCAAAAGAGGTGTATGATCAGAGAACATCTGTCTGAGTATCTGCCTTCTTAACATGCAAAAGTGACAGCATCATTCCATGTATGTAGTGTTGTAGCTGACAGTCCCAGGATATTATAGATAAGGTGAGAGAGGTAATATCTTTTCTTAGACCAACTACTGTTGGTGTGAGAGAAGCTTTCAAGCATAAACAGAGCTCTTCTTCAGGTCTCAGAAACTTACTCAGAGCTCTGTGCAAGCTTGAAAGCTTGTCTCATCCAGAGAAGTTCATCAAATAAAAAGGTATTACCTCACCCACCTTGTCTCTCCAGCAGCCGCCAATCTCAAAAGGAGGCAGAAACCATTGTTGCAGTCTGAGTGAGTTTCCAGGCACAAACTGAAAGTGATAAATTTGCAAATCCTTCATATTCAAGAGAAAGCCCAACAACCAAAGGAAGAGGAGCCACATGAAAGTTAAAATGCTGACGGTTTGGTGGGATAAACGCATATCCCAATTCAACTACTCCTCTCAAAAATAAACTGAAGACGAGATGCTGTGACATTTGATTTCACAGGCTAACTACAGCATTAGGCTCGAAGGGAAAGGGCGGTGAGCACATTTTCAGACCTTACCAGGTCATCCTATTTTGGTGATTTATTACAATTTAATGAGTTCTTGTGGGACCTTTAAGAGACATCAGTGCGGAAGAGTCATTGTTAAATAATTACATTCAAGAAGTTGTAATATGAAAGTCCAGGTGCTATTTATTACACGTCGTATGGCCCATGATGATGTAAACATTAATCAAGATTTCCCATATATTTATAGATCAGAATCATCAATGCGAAGAAAAGATCCATATTAGGCCCCATATTCATGGTCCATTTTGGTCAATTTCACCATCATAGGAATTTAAAAATTGTAAATTTAATGATTTCAGCCATTTAAATCTGAAATTTCATGGTGTTGTAATTGCAGGGGTCCTGACCCAAAAAGGAGTTGGGGGTGGGGTCGCAAGGTTATTGTATGGAGTGTTGCAATACTGCTACCCTTACTTCTGAGCTGCTGCTGGCTGCAGCGCTGCCTTCGGAGCTGGGCAGCTGGACAGCTGCGGCTGCTGGCCAGGAGCCCAGCTCTGAAGGCAGAGTTGCCGTCAGCAGTAGTGCAGAAGTACGGATAGCATCGTATGGTATTGCCACCCTTATTTTTGCATTGCTGTCTGCAGAGCTGGGCCCTCAGTCAGCACCCGCCTCTCTCCGGCTGCCCAGTTTTGAAGGCAGCAGTGAAGAAGTAAGGGTGGCATAGTATGGTATTGCCATCCTTACCTTCTGCGCTACTGCTGGTGGGGTGCTGGACCAACAGCTGCTGCTCTCTGGCTGTCCAGCTCCGAAAGCAGCACAGAAGTAAGGGTGGCAACACTGTTACCCCTCCTTAAAATAACTTTGAAACCCCCCTGAACCTACTTTTTGGGTCAGGACCCCCAATTTGAGGAATGCAGGTCTCGCCCATGAAATCTGTACAGTATAAGGTAAAAGCATACAAAAGCCCAGATTTCAAGGTCCATGATGTCTTTTTCATGGTGGTGAATTTGGTAGGGCCCTACCCATATTACTGAAGGCCAGAGAATCATTATAATAAAAGTAAGAAGACAGATGATCACTGAAAGGGGCTTGTCATAACAATACAAATATATAGAGCAATTCTTTATAAAGTAACATCTATAAGTCCATGGTATGCATACACCTGGAATACTGCGTGCTGTTCTGGTTCCCCATCTCAAAAAAAGATACATTCAAAATGGAAAAGATACAGAGAAGGGCAACAAAAAATGATGAAGGGTCTGAACAGCTTCCATCTGAGGAAAGATTTAAAAGACTGGGACTATTCAGCTTGGAAAAGAGACAACAACAAGGGATATGATAGAGGTCTATAAAATCATGTCTGGTGTGCAGAAGTGACTAGGGAAGTGATATTTAGCCCTTCACATTACAAAATAACCAGGGCTCACTCAATGAAATTAGGAGACAGCAGGTTTAAAACAAACATAAGGATGTACTACTTCATACAACGCGCAGTCAGCCCTTGGAACTAATTGCCAGGGGATGTTGTGAAGGCCAGAACTATAACTGGATTCAAAAAAGAATTAGATAAATTCATGGAGGATAGGTCCATCAATGGCTATTAGCCAATACTGTCAGGTATGCAGCCCCATGTTCTGGGTCTCCCTAGGCCTCTGACTGCCAGATACAGGGACTAGATGACAGCAGGTGGATCATTTGATGATTGCCCTGTTCTGTTCGTTGCCTTTGAAGCATCTTGCATTGGCCACTGTCAGAAGACAGGATACGGGTCAAGATGGACCATTGGTCTGACCCAGTATGGCCATTCTTATGTTCTTTCTCCTGATAAGTAAGTATTTTCCAGACAGTGAAGGTTAAGAAATGACTGCATTTTACATCAGCTAGACGAGATATTCTTTAAATCTTTGTGCCACAATTTTCCAGTTGTAAAATAGATCAATAATGCTTACCTACTGTCTTGACAGGGAAATAAGCCTTAATATCTAGTATGATTTTTATTCAAGTTCACTTTACAACATAATTACTCAAAATATGGGAGCTGGCTCTCAAGTGCAGTCAGTTGGTGAATTTCAGAATTGGCAAATCCAGATTAGTATATCCAGAGTTTAAGGTATCTAGAAACCTGGTCTTCCCATGAATACCTTGCCTGAAGTACTGAAAACTAATTCTGAATTGCAGAACACCTCTGGGCTGGCCACAATTCTCAGCACCTTCCCCCTCTAATTTAAATGTTGCATAGCTTTAATAAAATGTGGGTGCTAAGGAAGCTCATAAGCAAACAGAATAGGAACATTCTGATTGTGTCAGTATTTGGGAGAGAGTTTCTCTCAAATCCATTAATAATCTAGGTTAAAAGAGTCTGTAGCACTCCACTGCATGCTATTTTTTGCTAGGTTGAGTATAATAATCTACTTTGAACCAGTGTCAAACACACAGAGCTGTAAGCCGACAATAACACAGGTCTGCAATTATGTACTCAAGGTGTGCAACACCTGGTTTCCTTAGTTTCTTTCCAGTGAAATAATGGACAAAAGGAAAATTTCCAGATTTAACTCTACATATGCAGAGAAAGCTCTTGAATGGATTTTAATCACCTTAACATTTCCACTTTCCTCCTGAAATGAGTACTAGCAAAAGAACACTAGCATGTACCAACAACATGCAGTACTTAGTACTTAGGAATAAACCGCTTAGCAATTTGTTTCTCAGCTTCATTTAATAATGTCTGCTATTTAAATAATTATTTTCTAGAAGCATAACAACAGCATTAAGAGGATTCCATAATGCAACCCTCTCAGTTTTTTTAGCAAGCAGCCAACAGTTTATAAAGTATTTATCACAAAGAGGGTGAGTATTTTATGAGAACAGTGGCAGATTTTCCAATCTGAAACTCAAACAACTTATCACTACTCTGCTTGGTTAAGCATTCTTTGTTGTTATGGCAGTGTGAATGTTATGAAACTCAAACCTTGAACTGAATTCCCTCTTTTGCTGTCATGAACTGTTCTGCACAAAGCTTTGGATTTGCTTCCTACAGTAAAATGAGCAGGGCATGTCATGGAAAATGAAAATAAATGATGTAATCTCCAGAACAAAAAAGTATTTTCCATTTGTTAGAACAAATTGGTTTATTGCTTGTAGACAAGCTGATTTCTCAATATTGAAAAAAATGTTTCACTACTCAAATGGCCCATCTATCTCCCAGTCATAGCTAGATTTGTTGCATTTCACCTTTAACATTACAAGTATATTTCACTTAGATAAACTAGATGAATCTGGTTGTTAACTAGTTCAGACTACTGCATATTCTGAGAAACTTTATATAAAAAGGTAAAATACATAAAGATAGCCCCCCTATACCAAATAGAATGTTACTCACTAAACATTTCTCAATAAATATCAACATGCATGGTACAAAGTATAAATGAAGCTCTTAAAGATAGACTGACATAAAGGAGTTGGTCTTAAAATGCAATAACCTAATGCAAGGATTCGGGCTATATTCTCAGAATAATTCGGGACTAAATTACTATACAGAGTCTGAAATGATCCCCCTGGGGAAGGCAGAATAAAGGCAGACAAAATATTGGGAGAAACAAAATGCCAGAAACTCAACTAGAGAACGGTAACATGAATTAGAAAGCACAAAATATAGTGACGGCAAAGATGCTTTAGTCCAGCTCTGAAACCTATTCTTATATAAGAATAGTTACTACCATTCCCAGACAGCCCATGGTTCCTCTTAAAAACATCCTATCAGCCACTGTGACAGCACCTCAGACATTCTATTCTTTGTGCTACAAAATTATCCCACAGGGTAAACAGATGAAATACAGGAGCAAGAAGGCAATGTACTTTAAACACACTTTGGAATTTTAACGTTTTTTTAAAAAAAGAAATACTTCTAAGTGGTCATTGGCAAAATGGCAAGACTGAAATTTCAGTGACTCGGGCTCTTTATATCTTAAATGTATAAATATTTTCTATGAATTCAAGCTGTGCTAGACAATGTTATTGCCCCAAAATAAATCACAGCAAAATACTTCACAAGAACTCTTGGTAATGCCCCTAAGCAACGCTCAAGATGACACAGAACAATTTACCAAATATTTCACTATAAATTATGTTGAAGACAAAGCCTGGCCCCCTCATTCTGATATACCTTCCCCTATCAAGAGTTCTGGTTTTTTTAAACCTTTCTCCAAAGAGGAATACAAATGGCAGCACTGGCCATATCATGCACACATTTTAACAAAATACAAGCCTATCTAAAATGAACATCTTTTCTCCTCAGAGACAACTGAGAACTTTTTAAAGGTTTTGCTCCCAAGTTTCCATGCTGACAACTCCTAGTGACACTGAAATCTATACTCTGACAGCATATAAGATTTTGGGGGAAGAGGGTGTTGTTGCATTGATTGTACAGGTGTGCTGCATTTTTCTTTCCAACCTCATGCTTAAAAATGCATATCATCCAAAGATACTATATATTTAATTAGAAAAACAACTTTTAAAAGTATTAGTAAATGTAACGTGTGTTATTTCCATATTGCACTATTTGATTATAAGCTCTGTTTGCCTTATTAGTACTTTTTATACTTTTCCTTCACAAATGTTTAAAACAGAAGTATCGATTTTGGGAAACAAATCAGATGAGCAATATTCTTTTGCTCTTTACACAGATTAACAATCTGTCCACAACTCATCACAAGCTTCTCTAATGGAATGAGAAGGTACAGAAAATTAATAGAAACAAAATCAGTCACTGCTGGAACTACAAATGGCATCCAGCTTCCAAAGCATGCACTCTCTCTTCAGATAAAATGATGGAAAGCTTGACTCATTCCATACATTTATTACAATAAAAAAATCGAATTTACATTTTCAACATGCATTGAGTGTTCAAAGAGCTGCCAGACTTTTGAATATTACCAGTCTTGAAATAGAGCATTTGTTCTTCGCTGTAATGATATATTAAAGTGATGCCAGTAAACAGAGATATATACAAATTCTTCTGGAGTGATTTCTAGTTCCTGGTAATGGAAAGTAACCATTTCTTCTACCTCTGGAAAAACAAGCCAGCATATATCATAAGGAGAATAGCTTACATACTTCTTATATAGAAGACAAACAAGTCCAGCTTTTGTACTGTATATATATTTTAGATTTATAGCTCCAAACACTGATTAAAATTCTAATTGAACTTTACCATTCAGCATCATGCACTGAGTACCATATTTTATTAAGCAATTTTTTTGAACAACACTCTAAATACATGTATAATCGGTTTGTCTTTGAGCTGGCTGAATTTAGGTTATTTTGGAGTTATGCGAATCCTTAATTCACCAAGTTAGCTTACTGGGGAGAACCACCAAAGGTTGCAAATCAATTTCATTATGGAATTGATCCATCATTCATCCAAAAACTTAGCCTATTTTAAGTCTCTCTTTATCATGATGAATGAAGACAATGAATTAACTAGGCAAAAATTACTTGTGTATGACACTGACCATCTTGTGAAGCTTGTGCTGAGGGTACAGACAACAATAACTGTACAGGGACAGCTTTTTTGGGAGATGTTTGGGAGCACAGACATGCAAGGAGATGCAAGCTATTGACTAGTTTCACCTGGTGCTCTGTCTGCACCTTCCTATTCTATTAAACAAAAGCAGCTACGCACTATACACTGGATTCTTACTGGAAACTAGCTGCTTAGTTAAATTGAAAAGGAAGGCTTAACTACTGTGTACATTTAAATTCTGACTATCAACCCTTCCTTAAACAAAGGAAAAACTGGGCATAAATCTGTCTCTCTGAACGAAATTGCAAAGAGAGAGCATTCTGGAAACTTAATCAGGGCTTGTGAACAGCAGCCCTAAGGGATCCTTTACAGATGAAAACTTTTCAGCATCACATACAGTATAAAGAATTTATTTAGATTCCTTAAAAAGGTGCACCTACCTTATTACCCTCAGCACACATACATTATACAACAAATCTTATAAAATTACTAACTCTTCTCAACTCTTGAACTTGTTAGGAGGAATATTACTCCCACACACCCACTCTAATGCATCTCTTCACTGGGCAGTTTTTGTTTCATTTTAAAGTCTCAGCCTGAGCTCTCTGCTCTCATACTACTTCTGCTCTCATATTTCTACAAATGCAAAGAAGCCTCCCAACCTCTCTCAGCAATCCACTTTACCATTAGAAAGCATCTGCTACTCATGTTACCAGTTTCTCTCCTTCACAGAACTAGTGAGGGTAGGTAGTAACAAAATTTGATATGCCATCTAATAGCTGGAAGGCCTATGAACACAAAGGCACACATACTGAAAAAGTAAAGCTTATCTGTGAAGAGGAAGTGTGTCCAACCATAGACATTTCCAAAAGAAGAGGTCTGCAATAGCATGACAGAGGCACATGCAATGTAGTACCCCTTTACCTAAGGCTTGATCTCCCATCTTCTCAAAGGATGCTCCAGAAAACATTTGAACTGTCAAACTTCACATTAAACATCACAAGTCCATACAAGCTGTCACCAACTAGGCCCCAGATTAAACCTCCGAATGCCAAGTATGTGTCCACAACAGCTTTATTAAAGCACTGTTCTCATGGAAGCTGCAAAAAAAATTTAAAAAGGCCCCAGAACCAAGGCAATGTAGCAGAATGTAGCATGGCTTCATGGTCTTTGTGACAGTGACTACATAGGGCTTTTGCCTACCAATCATACAAACCCGGCCTTTTTCAAAAGATCGATACAAATAATAGGTGTCTTACATTTAAATAGTCCTTATAAGCAAGCTGAGACATTTCCAAATGCTTTACAGACCTTCATAAAGCTTGCACGCTCGTAACTGAAATGAAGCAACCTTAGTGTATGGCTACACTTGAAATTTCAGAGCGCTGCCACGGGAGCGCTTCGAAGTGTGAGTGTGGTCGGAGCGTCAGTGCTGGGAGAGAGCTCTCCCAGCACTGCATGTAAACCACATCCTCTACGGGTGTAGCATGCAGCGAGCTCCCAGCGCTGCGGCACTGATTACACTGAGGCTTTACAGTGCTGTATCTTGCAGCGCTCAGGGGGGTGTTTTTTCACACCCCTGAGTGTGAAAGTTGCAGCGCTGTAAAGTGCCAGTGTAGCCATACCCTTACCAATTCACAGTAACTGTAACCCAGCAGTTTAGAGGTGGTGTGAAGCCACCTCTAAATAAGCCAACAGAAATTAAAAAAGGAATGCAAGACATGCAACACACAGTTTCCCAAGCTGGAATTTAAGCAGGATACTGAGGTTAAACAAAACTACTCCTGAGGAAAGCACTGAAATACTTTAACAAGAGTAAGGTTGCCACTTTTAAATTTCATCTGAAAAACAATAACTTCAAAAGAACAGTACCCCCTACCACCATGCCCAGACACTTGACCACTCTAACTGCTGCCTACTGGATCAACACCACCACTTAAAAACAGATACAGGTTTTCTTTAAGCTCTCCCAATAAAAGGCTGCTTCATCCTGCATTTTAGAAGATCTGACAAGATTATAACCCAATGTGGCATGGCTGATGCCATTACAACCCCTTAAACATAAATGAGTTTTATAAACAAGCTCAGAAGTTGTAATTACAACCTTGCTAAATACTCTGCATTAATAAGTTAATGTACTAGATGCGTATAAAATCATGTTTCACTGAGCCAGGTATTCATTAGAAACACAACACAGACCACCAGTGGTTTACCAATTTCTTGACATTTTGGGTATTATAAGATTCAAATAATGTTATACTGTAATGGTTTTGCTACTTAGTTGCCATTTGATGAGTGTTCCCACATATATCATACAAAAATACAATATGTCTCTGTCTCCCAATATCTAGTACGTGTATACTGTGTCATGGCCTTTGAGCTAAGTAACCTGGCTCCTGAGCCAGAAGCAGAGGCGTATGTTTTCAGAGTCCATATTATCAGGTATTTCAATCTCTGCGTGTAAGGGACGTTGTGTGACACACATGCAGCTGCACGTAAGTTCCCACTGCTCTTGGTCAAGGTACTCTAAAGGGCTCTACTCACTATAGTTGGTCAGTGGGTAGGATTCAGTTTTCTGCTCGCCACCTTTAAGGTGTCATATGCTCCCTGCTCTGCACATGTTCACTACTGATTTGTCACTACGCCTCACTTTTACTCTTTAGCCATCAGCAGTGAATTCAGAAGCAGCTCTTTGCTTCATATGATGGCCCCTGTAAATCATGGAACTACTCCAATGATCAAGCATAGGGATTATGCTCTGATCTCACCACCACCACATACTGGCAAGTGCACAATATTATGCATTGAGCAGTCCCATGTTCTCCCTTGAGCAACTGTCAGAACAGATCCTCACTCTTAGGGAACTGCACCTGCAGGCTGTTCCAAAGCCCAAGAGCCTCTGAAAAGGCATGTCACAAAGAGTGGGCAATACAGCACACTATTACACATTTTGGCTGAGACTGTTACACGCCCCAAGGACCCTTACTTTCTTCCCCTGGTCACCCATCTACACTAGACTTGATTTTTTTTTTTTTTAAACTCATGTTGATTTAGCAGATTATTTGGTTGTTACAAATGTGGTGTTATGGAAAGGTCTGTGAAAAAGGCATTTCACATGCTTGAAAAGATGCACATTGCTTCTGGATTCTTTGCTAAAATTTATTTATTGTCATGAACCATTTTATTTTGTATTCAAATTCCAGTTACATTGAAAGTAACTGCCCCCCTCCCCTTTTGGGGGTGGAGTGTGCGTTAAAAACCACAAATGATGTCAATATCAGAGAATCTTCTTCTGGGTCAGTCATCTGTACCCTAAATATCAGTCAGCTGGCAGACCTGGGGCAGAGGGTACATGGAAAGAATGAATAAAAAACAACATCCACAGCATACAGGCCACTGGGCCTATTCAATTATGTATTGTGCGCCTGTATGTGAAGATTTTGTGATGACAAGCTAAATGTGATGAGGAAGAGGTCATAGTGTGAAAAGTGAGTGAAGCTGAGCATTTTAGTTATGAAATCTGACATCTGGTAAGTGCATGCAGGGGAATCCTGACCTCAGGATCTCTGATCATAATAAATTATGAACCACTTATTGATATTTAGTTTCACCTATTATAAGAACTATTGCATAGAGGAATGGTTCAGTTATCAAGAAAAAGTATCTGAAAAAAACAGTGCTAGATTCCCTCGGTTTCTTGCGTTACTCTGAAAACAGAATGGAATCTCTCTTTTCTGTGACTAAACAGAGATAATCCAAAGGGATGAAACACACAGATTGATTCTGTTTTAAAAATTCTACATGGCTTGTCATCTTGCTACTGTTTCCATTCCGGATTCTACACTGGGCCAGAGTAGCATCGTCATCTTCAGTTCTTATTCAAAAGAAATGTATGTATTTGCCATTCAAAGTGTGAAGGCAGGACAGGAAGCTGCATTCAGAGTCACTCCGTAAGAGCCACAGTGTAACTATCCTGAATTTACTGGTAACAGCACAAAAGCCAGACTTGCAAATGTCAGGTTGAGGCTGACATTTTCATTGTCGACAACAGAATTAGAAATGTCAGTTCAATAATGTGCGAAAAAATAAACTGCCTAAAACAAAGATATCATTATCATCTGTATTTCTGTAACATCCAGGGGCCCTAATCATGATCAAAGCTCCACTGGACTAGGCACAACACACACACACACACACACGCACACAGAGTAAGAGATGGTCTGTGCCCCGAAGAACTTAAAATCTAAACAGATAAAACAGAGAAATAGTAATAGACAGACAAGATTAGATTTAAAATATATATATATATAATTTCCCCCCTAAACTTTCCCCTCTCCACCTTTCCCCCTAGGTAGGCCCCAGCTCGTCTGCGCCACCACTGTTCACTCAGTGTGCCCTCCTGTTCAGAAAAATAGATTCAGGTACAGGGAGAGAAGGCAGTAATTTGTTCAAATGTAAGGAGGTAGCTTGTCCTCTCCAGCCCCTCTGGAGTCCTTGTTAGCAGCTCCAAATGCTCCCCCACCCACACCATGGCATCATGCCAGCTATTAAGTTCAATGTTTCATCCCCTCAAGGTAAAACTGCAGCATAAACTTCAGTCCATTCCCGTCTAATGAGAGCTCATTCCATTTCCTCTCCTGTCATCAGCAATGACATCAGAACATTTCACAAAAATGCATCATGCTGGATCCCATTTGCCAGAAAGATTTTCAGGTCATAAATATTTCTAATGGTGAATCAGATCTCTACATGCTGACCGCAACCAAATCACAGTGTTTAATTATGTCTTTAATTGTAGGTCTGAAACTTATGTGTAAATATAAATAAAGGAAATCTTCGGTTCAACATATTAAAATTAGTCTGAAGATCACATCATTCAGGATTTATATCCAAGTCAAGTGACTTGGATATACACACCTGATATTTTCGTGAGGCATCATCCATCAGTCCCATGAATACTTTAAAGGAGCAAATCTTATTTTGCAATTGGGTAATTCTGTTGCATTAAAAAACTGAAATCTCAATTTTTTTTCTGGTCAAATTTTGACCTTTCCCCTCACACCATACAGTCCTTCACGCATATTATTCTCACAAAAATGTACACCAATCACAATTCAACATATTAGTTATTCAAAATATAACATTCCCTAAGTGTTGAGCAGAGGGCAACTAACTCAGTTAAAGAGAAGATCAATATCACCTGCACAAACCTTGTCTCAACCTTCCTGTGGACTTCAACAGTGGGTCTGCAAGCTATGCTTTCACAAAGTGGCGCTCTGTCTGCCTCCAGTGACAGGATCACATGGGGTACGTCTACACTACAGCTGGGAACGAGCCTCTCAGATTGACCCATGCTAACAGGGCTGCAGCTAATGCACTAAAAAATAGCAGTGTGGATGCTGCAGCTCGGGCTCTCAAGCCCACTAAACCCTTTTGGTTTGATCCCAAGCTGCAACGGCCACACAGCTATTGTTCGCATGCTACCTCCAGCTCCAAAAGCATGGGTCTGCCTACCCGGGCTGGGAGGCTCACTTCCAGATGCAATGCAGACATTCCCAAAGAGGTTTATGAGTCTGCTGTTGGCTTTGAACCAACAGGCAGTAGAGGTTCCTGTTTGTAAAGCCAAGCTTCCCAGGTCCAATCTCTACTGTAGATGACCTCCTGATAGTATCAAATTACACTTCCAAACAACCTGTTAACATAATGCAGTTTTCTGCCATCTCCGGGGGGAGTTGTGAGATCCCCCACCCTTCCTACACTGTTGAACTTTGGACTTTGTTTTGATGGGTTTCAAAGGTTAGGAGAAAAATCCTTGATTTTTATGCGACATAACACTTTCCTGCTCTGATTTGCTGCCTTACGTAGTGAAGCTCATTAACAAGAGAGATTAATGTTTTAACTCTCAAGACTATTTCCAGGTCTCAAATATTTTCACTCACTTTATTCACAACAGCCAATCATATTCAAGCATTTACTCAAAACACCCTAATATAATATGTCAAAATCTCAGAATTTACACTAACCTCTCAACTTTACAAATACAGCGTACTAATAATGAAGATGGAAAGTAATAAAAACGACCGGTTTACTAATCCATTTTAAGGTTCATCAAAACTGTAACTTTGATGGGCTAATGCAGTACAGCACCCATGAATCTTATACCTTAAAGTCAGCAGAGCTTACTTCTCCCAAAGTTTACATAGGTTGGGCTATTTTTATGCAGCGGGTAGATCATGATAACTATAATCATTAAACTCTAATTAGCTTTTGGAAGTGGAGAAAACACCTGCTATTTCATAAAACAATCTTGGAAACTAATCAATCGCTTAGACACCAAAAGTTAAAACAAATGACAAAACTGCATAACGAACACTGGGATTCAGTCAAGTTAATTTGAAACTGACACCACATACATTACCCACTACTACCCAGGAAAAGTATACACTATTGATCATTAGTGGATCACTATTGATCAGAGTCACATTCCTTATATTAGCTTTAAGAAACAAAGTATTTGGTTGCAAGGAAAGACTCGAAAGCAGAAGTATGACTTACTTACTGTAGTTAGCAGTGTGCAAACAAAATTGATCCAAACATTTAAAAACAAAAACCAGAATTCCACACAACTAGTAGGCCAATTTTTTCAATAAAGCTATGTAAGTGTGTTACATTAGCAATACATGCACAAAAGCTAAATATGATTGGAACATGTGAAAATTCCACGTAAAGACATACATTAGGGCTAATATAACAGCCACAATGGTTTATTTTCTGAGCAGCTGACCAGCTAACGTAGTACTTATTATCCAGTCTGACCAAGTGGAAAACCTTTAAAATGATAAATAAAATCTGGAAGTTAGTACAAACCCTCCCTCACCAAAAGAGAAAAAAAGATAAAAATAAAATAACTTTGCTTATGATTTGATAATATTCTAAGCATATACCATTTAAAGCACCAAATTCAATTACACAAGCCAGACAGACTATATTAGGAAACCCATATTTAATTAGTGTGCAAGATTCATCAACAGTGACTTAACCCAGAATGCTTTAACACCAGTCAGATTGCCACAGCGCACAATCTTCCCTAGGATCAGCAAGAGAATAATAGCATTTATGCCTTGAAGCAAAGGGAAAGGAAAAAAAGAGAAAAAAGAAAAGGGCAGCATATTTTTCTGTTTTATGGGGAAAATAAAACAAGATGGTTTATTACACAGTGCAAACTTAAAAAACTAAACTTTTAATGATACTCTTAAAAACAAAACCTCATATTTAGCAAACAGCATCTGAAATCTCAGTTTATGCACAGCATTATTCATGTTGCAGAGTAAAAGTTGAGTACATAATTTCAAGGTAAAGGTAAATTAGATGAAAGTGTTTTGAAAATAAAATTATGAGGTCAATGTTTAATACTAACAACCTTTTTACTTTTCAAAGCCTATTCTCTTTATCAGTTTGGTCAATTGCTGTCCTCTTGCTTATATATTTAATTTCAATTACTGAAATGTAGGGCTTTAGATTCAATAAGTTAAATAAATATCGACTACATTCTGTCTGTTCTGTACAGACGTTAAGGAACCCCAGATACTCTTAAGGGTAGGGGTTTGCCTTAGATCCTTGGCCAAAATTTCCTTTTGACACACACACTCCTCACTTATCTCCAGACCTGTTTTTAAGATGTATACTAAATGTCTGCCTTCCTGCTGCCCTCCACCTCAAAAATGACTGCATTTCATTGGGTGACCTCATCCATCCTAGTTGGTGCAGTGTTTTGGAATTCTATGAGATGGAAAGCCTTATGCAAATATAAAATACTATTAGTCAAAAAAATGGAAAGTCTGAACTGCCAGAAGATGATAAAGGGCATCAAATTAAAAGAAAAAAAGGATACAAAGTAGTAAGAACAAGAGAAAAAACAGCAAATTCAGTTGCTACAGATCACTTCACATGCCTTACAATAAGAGTTTCATTTATCTGTACATGGCTCATGAGAGGGAAAAACTGTAAGGGAAAATTCAAATGTTATTTGAGTGGAATACTTTTGCCTCAGCAAAATAGGCATAATATAAATGTGCTGACACATTGTGAAAAATGTAATGGTAAAAATCTGAAAGAACACAGGAAATGCCAAACTGAATCAGATCAGTGGTATGTCTAGTCCAGACACTTTAGAATAGGCTGCAAAAACCCCAGTAGTGGGCAACTGCAGAATAACTTGCCCTTCTGATATAAATAATGTATCTCTATGGCTACGTGTCCTTTAAATTCTCTCTCATCCTTAATTTCCATCTTATATTTTCCCTGCCATAATTCATACACCTCTCTATTGGCTTCACTAAGGTTGGACTTCCATTTTCTGCAAGACATTTGTTTGTCTTGAAACTTGCCATTTAACCATATTGGTATTTTCCCTGCTTTCCTACTACTTTTCCTGCATGTACACACATCTTCTGTTAGTCTTATGGTATGTTTAAACAGCCTCCAGTGTAAAGCTAAGTAGGTGTTCTCCTTGTGATGTCCCATGTCTTGAATCCAGGCCTGGGAGTCCCCACACAGCTACAGCATCCTAGCTTCCATCCAATGTCTGCTGCAACCCTGTGGGCAGAGAAGCTAGTAGGAATATAGCCTCAGCCGAGGCACCACTCGTAGGATCCTGATTGGGAGGATCACCCAGCTCAACTGATTGGTCCAACCATGCTATTTAAGCCAGGAAGTGGCACAGGAAGTTCGTCTCAGCAACAAGATTATTTCCTTTTGTGGCTGCATTAGGACCCTGCTTATGCCTGCCTCCAATCCTGTTCCTGCTCTGCTTCTGGCTCCTCCCTCACTGTTGCATTCGCTCCTGTTCTCACCATGCTCCAGCACCATGCTTGATCCTTGCCTCTCCTCCAGTCCCTGCCCTTACTCCTCACCTCCAATCATCAGTTACTAGTCCTGGCTCCACCCATGACTCTGGCATTTGCTGTATGACCTTCATCTTAGATGCCTGCTTCTGACTCTGGCTCGACTCCTGGCTCTGGTAACTGGCAATGGATTCTACTAGTGACCCTTGGCTTTGCTCCCTAACCTGGATGCCTGCTCTACCCACTAGACCTGTCTCCTGCTCCAACTACTAGGCAAGACCACAACACTCCTGCTTTTGAAATCACACTTTCTGAACTTTATTGTTGCAAGGCTAGTTTATGAAACAATTCCTCACCCAAGGGATGTAGAACATAATTATACTGTGGCACGATTATGTAGTGACTCAATGTTAGTTACTTCAACTGGAAAATTACTGGAATGATCAGAACACTAACAAAGGCAAATCAGTAACACACATTTAATCCCAGTTTCAGTTTGTGTTCAAATTCTGTGTTTGCAAATTCACTTGAAGGATGTAGCTAGGCAATTTTTAACATATGAGCTCCCATACGCTGCATCACTGAAACCAGACACATTGTTTAATCAGCCATATGCTTTGATTTTACCATTTTCAGTTTCCAAACTCTAATCTTAAATTTGTGTTTATTTGTATTGTATCCAGAATGGGACTAATTAAATATTCAAATTAACGCATATTAGGAATTCTATTAAAATTACCAAATTTCTGTACCTCTTACATTCAAAACTCAGTGCTAGTAAGGTAAAAGAAGCAAGAATTCCTTGTTGTATTCCTGGTTCTGCTATAGACTGCGACCTTAAGAAAGAAATCACCCCCTTTTGTGCTTCAGTTTCTCCAGTTGTAAGGTGCAGATACTACTACTTTTACAAGAGTGTAGTGCAGTGAAAGAATATAAAGGAACTTTGGGATCCTACGATGGAAAGTGCTACAGAAAAGCAGGGTAAAATTTTTATTCTTGCAGCATCTTGCAGATACTGCAGTATCATTATTTGACAGGGCCAAAGCTTAAGGAACAGTCCAATTTGTTATTTCACAAGCTTCTACACAACCTAACTTTATTCTTATATAGATTAGTTGGAGTGTACCCCCCCCCCGGGAACGTTCCTTCTTCAGTAACTTTCCAGACATAATCAAAGCTCACTGCACAACAAAAGCTTTTCAGTTCCATATTTTAGAACTCTTAGCTGAAAAGCCTCTAATTTTTTTTTTATTGGTACATTTACTAACACCTTAATTCCACTTGAAGACTCAAGGCAGAATTGTATCATCAAGAAACCATCTCCTACTGTTTCCTCAAAGACCAAACAGCTTTGCATACACTGTTTGAAAAGTCCCCCTCATTTTAAAGTAGGTTTTAAAGCTCTATATTTTATCCGTTCAGCTAATCAGAGAGGCACCAGATCATTGTCACTAGGAGATCTTAGATTTTATGTGTGAGTCAAGCTTCCTAGTCAATTTTTCTCTCCCCCAAAGCCAAGAGCCGCAGTCCATTTGCCATCTCCACAACATAACATATCAGGTTTTCCTGGCAACTTCTTTCAGCACTTCTGCAGTGACTGGTCTTACTGATTAAAGGAAATGAAATGTAGAATCTGTACCACCTCACGATTTGGATTAAAAAAAATAAGTTAGAAAAGACTACCTGAAGTTAAAAAAGACCCTCAGAACTGCAGAAGAAGAGAGGACCATTCAGACCATTGAGATAGTTGACACCAGTACATATTAAGACAGCTGGCTCTCAGTAGTCTCTAAAAAGGAACTTTAATTCTTTTATATGGGAGATACTAAATTAAGCTTTCATTGCCACTAGCTAACAATAAGGAGCTTCTAAGCACACTCCATTGTTAGAAGTGTCTTCCCTATACAACTTGATATACTATCAGCCTTGCATTGAAGAAAGCTGCTTTCAGCCGAACAATAGACACAAAATGTCAACTTAAGGTGTCAACTTCAGAGCCTAGTTGCTATCATTTAAATGATAGTATTAAGCAATACTGTCTCGGACAAGACATTCAAATGGATTTATTTTTTGCCGCTTCTTTCAAAGCAGGACTTCTGGGACAAACCCCAAAAAGACTGAAAACTCACTGTCTCTTCCTTTGCAAAATTTTCTTTTTAATAAACTCCCTCTCTCCCCTTCCCAGTGACTTGACAGATTATACACAAACATGCTTTCCAGAATTCCACTTACAAACTGGAGCAATGGGCTGAATCTCTAGGCCTTAGAGAACAATGTTTATTGAAATGATTAATGTTTTAAAAGGGAAGTCTGAGCAAATTCAACAGCCCGCTATTAGAGAATAAATAAAACTGCTTAAGGAAGCATTAAAGTTATTTATCAACCTGGAGTACCTTGGCACCCCTTCACAACTCTTTTCATTTTACAAAGGAAACCTTTTCCACTGATATCTTCATAGAGAATGCCCTCTTTTAGCCTTATTTCCTAGTAACCACCAAGATGGGCTGGAGTCACCTTCGCAAGACTAAGGCATTGCATACTGTTTTATCCATTTCTTTCCCTCCTGGAAAGAATTCAGATGTGTTATTAGAACACAAAAACATTGGCCGATCTCTGTGCCATCCTCCAGGAAATGTCCATCTAGCCCTGTATTCTGTTTTCTGACAGTGGCCAATGCCAGGTGCCCCAGAGGGAATGAACAGAACAGATCATCAAGTGATCCACACCCTGTCGCCCATTCCCAGCTTCTGGAATACAGAGGCTAGGGACACTATTCCTGCCCATCCTGGCTAATAGCCATTGATGGACCTATCCTCCATGAACTTATCTAGTTCTTTTTTGAACCCTCTTATAGTCTTGGCCTTCACAACATCCTCTGGCAAAGAGTTCCACAGGTTGACTGTGTGTTGTGTGAAGAAATACTTCCTTTTGTTTGTTTTAAACCTGCTGCCTATTAATTTTATTTGGTGAACCACAGTTCTTGTGTAATAAGGAGGAAATAACACTTCCTTATTTACTTTCTCCACACCGCTCATGATTTTATAGACCTCTATCATATCCCTCCTTAGTCATCTCTTTTCCAAGCTGAAAAGTCCCAGTCTTAATCTCTCCTCATATGGAAGCTGTTCTACAACTCTAATCATTTTTGTTGCCCTTTTCTGAACCTTTTCCAATTCCAGTATACCTTTTTTCATATGAGGCGACCACATCTGCACACAGTATTCAAGATGTGGGCAGACTATGGTTTTATATAGAGGCAATGATATTTTCCTGTCTTATCATCTATCCTTTTCTTAATGATTTCCAACATTGTTTGCTTTTTTGACTGACACCTCACATTGAGTGGATGTTTTCAGAAAACTATCCACAATGACTCCAAGATCTCTCTGGAAGCGGTAACAGCTAATTTAGACCTCATAATTTTATCTGTATAGTTGGTATGATGTTTTCCAATGTGCATTACTTTACATTTCATCTGCCATTTTGTTACCCAGTTTAGTGAGATCCCTTTGTTGCTCTTCAGTTTTGTATCATCTGCTAACCCTAACCCCCAACACAAACCCTTCATCATAAGTAGAAATTAGTCAACCAAGTAGTGATTTGATTCGATCAGACTTATTTCCTATGGTGGTATTATTATAATTTAATATTTGTATTAGAGTAATGACTGGAATCCACAATCACTGGGATCCAAGTCCCATTGTCCTATGAACTGTACATTTAAAAAAATCCAATTCTTGGTACTGCTATTTTATACACATTTTCCTGTTACTGAAGCAGTTTAAAAGGTAAACTTTACAGATATTCTCTACTATAGTCATATTACTTCCGCAGAGGACACACTAATTTATCAGATGTAAGCATAACAAGAACCAATAACTGTAAACTGAAGTTAGTACAGTTCAAGCTGAAAATAGATGCAAGTTTTTCATAATCCGGGTAGTTAACCAAAGGAATCCATTTTCCAACTTTTTATCAAAAGGTTCTCCTTCACTTGACATAGATCAAGTCTGGATACAGTGATATCAATTCAGATATTTATTTGGGTATGGGGAGGAGGAGAAATTCTGTTCCCTCATTCCCAAGCACTGACCTCATTCCAGTCCTGCTTTCCCCGCCTCCTCCTGCAGGAACCCCAGGCCTCCCGAAGCTGGGGAGTCTCTCCTTTCTCTTATCCATAAAATGCACAAGCCAGTGCTGCCAGAAACCAAAGCTTTCAGTGGACTCCCCTGCACTCCTTCACACAGGAACAGATTCCCTGTGCACCAGGTCAAATTTGAGTAGTGTTGCAACCCCATGCACCTGGTCACAATGTCACTTACTAAAATTTGGCCTGGGTGCCTTTCCATCTGACTGGGTCAAATTGCAGTGCTAATGAGACCATACAGCTGAAGCAATGGTCAGAATCATCCTGGCAACACTGTATTAATTTAGCATGGGACCACTGCTTAAAAGTGATAGTGTTATTGTCCACGTGAACTCCACAACCTAAGGAACTTTGACCAAGTGCATAAACCTTGGGAGGGGAGGAGGGGGCTTTGCCTCCCCTAATCTCCTCTAATTGGTGCCACTTACTGAATATCCTTCAAAAGAGATATGGGCCAAATCAATTTACAGTTATCAGGTCCTTCATGCAAGAATCACTTAGCAAAATTATGTAGTCTGCGTTATGAAGGAAGGCAGACGAGATCATAATGGTCTCTTCTGGACTTAAAATCTCTGAAGTCAGATATCTGATGTAAGATTTTTTTTAAACCTATCTGATCTTCTAGTGACATCTGATCTCTAAAAAGGGATTTATTTTTTTAACTGAGTCCTTTTCAAGAACTGAACTTTGAAGATGAGTTGTGGAAAATGCTGTAATAAGTATTTTATTCCAGTAGCAATCTGTAAAATAGATATACAAATATTCTCCTATCTTAACTGGAAAGAAAAAAGTATAAAATACATCAAATCTGTTTAATGGTATTGCTGAATGATATTACTAGAGAATCTAAGAACAACAACAAGCTTAAGTTCATTACTTGTAAAGCAGCAGAATAAATGGCATACTGGTAGCCTACCACAGCAGTTTTCAGAAAAAGTAGTTGTGTTGGCAAAGTGAGGGCACAGAATGAGAAAACCTATAATTTTTGTGTCTCTAATTTCTAAACTGGTATGGGCTAAAATATTTAAGATCAGAAGGAAAACGGAGCTTTGTTTAATCTTAGTACAAAACTACTGAACAAAAACAAATATGCTAAGAGAAAAGTTAAGGAAGGAAATTGGCCTTTTAACTGAAACCAGAAAGCCCAAACACAAAGTTAATAATATGGCAAAGTTGGATGAAATTCCTAGATATGTTGCCAATCCCCTAGCTCCCCCAGCAAATTCCAGAGCATTTAGAGCATTATGAAAAATTGCATAAGTCACAATTACAATTGTAGCTAAAGGGGAAATTTTTTTGTTAAAAAAGATAGTGCAGCTTCACCATATAAATTAGACCGATCAAAACAAACTGAAGTTTCTAATCAGTGTTGGGAGAAGTACAGAAGGCCATTAAAACATTACCTGACGGGAAAATTCTTCACTCCAGATGCTGCTAAAATGGAGTTTTAGTAGAAGAGAACAAATCTACTGGTGATTCTTTTCTCTTCATACTCAAGAATCTTACTAATGTTATTTTTAAATTCCTTCCTTTTCATGTGTTCTTATGGTAAAGACAGAAATACAGATTACATAATTTATGTAGATTTCGCCTTTAAATAAAGATGCACAAAATCTATTAATTTCAGCTTTAAAGTCTTAACTTCTGTTAACTAAACAAGTTACACACCCTTACTAATAAGCATTAAAACAGTGCACAACAAAGTAAATTTCAAGAAGGCATAATAATCAGTTCTTATGGCTCTATTGTGTCTTCACAAACAGGACGTGTGATAAAAGCTCTCAATGATTACTTAAGGGAAGAGTAATGATGAGAAGTTGGTGGGCAAGACATTTGGGGGCACTGTCTGACAATACAAAATACAGTAAAAAAAGACAACTGTATAAAATTAACCATTCACCACAACCATATTAGTCTGAATCAATAAATGCAGAGTGATTTCATACTAACATTCCTGTTTCATATAAATCTTATGTTGCTAGTTTTTTCAATGGTTTCTCAAAAACACTGGATAGAGCTATAAATAAAATAGTCTTTCCGTACCGAAACTATATTATTAAAAAACTACATAGATCTAAAGGAAAGAATACAATTTAATTTCACCTGAAGGTACAATAAAGGCAGGTAAGTAAAATGAAGCCCGGGGCTTCATATTTTGAATTATGGATACAGGTGTTAAGTGTGCACTGACCTGCCTGTACAGTCTGTCCAAGAGTTGGGAGGTTTGTGAAACACTGAAGAATCACGTAGAAGTCGCCAAGATTTTGGGAACTGCTTCTCTCTCTCTCATTCTGGCCTCTATATGCCATCCCAGTAGCATATGAGAGCCATATGGGACATACAACTGGCCAGGGGAGAATTTCCCCAGTGCAGGCACAGAATAGTTAAGCTTTATGAGATAGAGTTCTCATCTTTTGAGAGGGTTCAAAGGGAACTTCCTGATAAACCATAAGACTTTTCTACTCTGGAAATTAAGTAATAAGGAAATTCTATTTCAACTACTTCAATACAAGTAATTAAATTGTAAATTTATATTCATAATAAATTGTTTCTTAGCACTGAAAAACAATAACGGCCCTCTGACTGACAGCTTCTGCTGATTACTCTGCTGCAGCAATACCCATCCTTTTCGTCTGGCGGCCACCAGACGAAGGACCATGGCGGCTGTTGAGCATCTGTCGAAATGCCACCGAAATTCGGCAGCATTTCGGCAGCTGCTCGACTGCTGGCCAGGACGGGGGCGCATTTAGATGCCCCCGCAGGTGCACCGCGTTGGGAACCCCTGCTCTACTGTATAATAAAGGCTGTTATTTATGTCCATCTCCCTTTAAGAAATACTAATTAAGGATCTTTTATGTACTTGAACTATAGCTATGTCAAAGATATTCTGCCAATAAAGGAAAAGTAACGGATCAGTATGTCTGAATGGTCTAATTACATCCACATGATAGATGCAGAACAATTGCCAGCAGAAGTTACGCAGTCTTTTGTTGAGAAAGATCTCAATGCACTTTATAACCATAATATCCCATTAACCAGATTCACACACCAACTGAAAGTTTAAAATATTAGAAAGGTTTACTTTGAAAGCGCTTGTTTAAATTTAGTTTATTATACACTGGACAGTAAAACCTTGATAATGTATTCATGTTTAAAATGAGCACACAGTAACACCAGACAATATATCAAAATTCTGGAACAGATAAGAAAGGGCTTATAGTCTCATTAGACCATTTACCTAGAGCAGCAGAAAAACTGAAATCTTCTTAAAGGCTTTATAGTGATTAAAAAAAATTCATTTATTTTATAAACAGATTTAAGAAACAAAAAAAACATCTAAGTACCACATCATCCTATTTTGAGTATTTCACTCTACCCTAGGGCTCCTCTAGTTCTTTTGTTAGCAATCTGATGCTGTCCTGAATTACCTCTTCCACCTTCTCCTGAATGGTCATTCGATTTTGATAAACAAGGACCCAAACTAAAATGTTTACTCACAATTCAAACTGAGTCCAAACTGAACCTTTATTAAGGATATTTTTGGATAATTTTTCCTTCAGTATTTTTCATCTATGCTATCTTTGCACTTCTTGGGCACTTCTTAGTTACAAGAAGCACAGCTAGTGGCACTGTCATAACACCATGAGAAAAGCTACAGCTACACCAGAAACAGGAAGTACCAACAAATTTTAAGACTGTTTTAAAAATTCTCCAGATTTAGGAAATTAAGATAATAAAATTTGGACACTTATCTAGACAAACCTTTTGAGAATCATGTATTATAAATGTTTACACTAGCCACAATCCTAGCTGAAGACAACACAGATATTCACTTACACTGAAACAAAGGGGTCACTTCGGAACAATGGTAGACTCTCCATATACCGTCTCACATTCCCAAACCCTGGTGGCTGGGCGGCAATGCAACGCACTAGCACCAGACCAGTTCTCTGTGGGCATATTTTAATCATCAGTAAATTCCTGTTGTAAGAGAAAATTAAACTGATGTAATTAATTGAAGTTAGTCACCAGAAGAAAAAGTTTATAAGAAAAATGCTATGCCTTCCACAACATTCACTCTATTCACCAATACTTAAGACAACAGGTTTTTTTTTGTTGTTTTTTGTTTTTTTGTTTTTTGTTTTTTTACAACTAAATGTAAAGAACAGAGGGGCCAATAAAGTATTATTAACTCTGAAAGACACACTGGAGCTGAGCTGGAAAAGCAATCAAAATACAGCAGGAGTTTATATTCAGCCCTTTAGCAAATTGATAACCAGTGCAATACAGAAACAGCAGAGTCAGCTGTGAAAGGCGCATAGATTTTTGAGGATCCACAGCTGAATTCCCCATCTGCCATAAAAAGTACTTGTTTCCTGCAGGAATAAGAGGGAGAACCAGAAAAATACTAGCAGAATATAGATAGCATTACATGGATTCATTCCTGGAGTGCCATTTGGCTAGTGTATGAAAACAGTATTTGTTACTCAACTAACTCAACAGCTGCCTTAGTCTTCAAACCAGACATGTAAAATAAAACTATACAAAGCTTGGGAACAAATACCACTGAGTCTGGCTTTTCTGAACTGAAACGGTTTTAAATGTTGTTAGGAATATCTATTATCTATTACTCTCCCCTCCTCCCCTTCTTTTGTGTGGAACCATTTGCAAACATGAACATTTTCTGGCCAATGAGCTTCCACTTACAGAATAAAACCACTCTAATTAAAGGTTTGCAGCAATTGGAATAGAAGCAAAATCCACCGTCTATTATAAACCAGTGGCTATTCTGCATGAAACTGATAGTGTATACAAGTGTAGATACATTATGGATGCCACATTTAGTTTCCAAAATCTAACTCTTCTCTACCTTTCCTGGAGCTGGGTGCCTAGTTTGGATGCCATGCTTCTTATAGATCTCAGGTAGCCATAAGAATAACTTATTTTTAGGTGTACAAAATATATTCCAAACACTGAAATTAAATTCTGTAACAAAATTTCAAGTCATCAGGGAATTATGAAAATTCAGTGCCTAAAATAAAGGGGAAACCTCTAGAATCACATGTCAGAAGTAGATTTTCACAGTATCAAGTCCTAAACATGCTGCAAGCCAAGTATTATTTTGGAGTTTAATAACCCAAAAATATATTATCTACTTAGATTATAAGAATTGCTTTTTAAGGAGCCTGGCAAAACATTTTATAATATTTTAAGGGAACCCTTAATACATTTTTAAAACTCCATCATACACAGACACCATGAACTTCAGCACCCTACCTTCTAATTGTAGTCAATTATTACCATGACAGATAAAAAGCGTGAAGATGCATTAAACCCTCCCCACTCTAAACTTGCATCTGTCCCAAATTACAATAGAAGTGGGGAAGTGTAACTGGAAGATTAACAAGTCTGATGTAAGGTGGATCAAGGAGGAAGCAATTTCAGAGCCTTCCGACTTCATGGGAAGCACACTGGTGGTAGCTCTGCCACTCAGCCAGCACCTCTGTAGGCCTCATCTGCAGCAGTATGGCACAAGGAGAGAGGCTGGCCTATTATAACCTTGTTCCAAACCACTGTAGACATTGTAAATTAAAATCAACACCATGAACTCCACCTTGAAACCCACCGACAAGAAGAATCACATCAAGTGTACCATGCAGAGAACACACTAAGCCACTGAAGGTACAGTTACACTGCAAAACACTGGCAGTGGCGGTATGTGTAGCTACATGCATCAGTGAAAAGTAATACGTGTTCATGCTGCAATGTGCAGCTGCACACGTCAATGAAAGGCTCTGTCAGGGGGAGGCAACAGGGAAAGGCTGCATTGGCAGGGGGACTAAACCCGAGCAGCACTGCAAGCTTGTGTGTCAGGGATCAGGTTGCAATGTCTGGAGCAAGTGGCAGAGCTAAGCCAACCCAGCAGGACAGGGTTCCAGGAGCCACTGCTGTGAGTTTGCTGTGTAACTCACCCTCCCACTCTACCCAGGTATTCCCCCTCCTCTCGGGGCAGCAATCCCCACTTTCCCACCCCATAAACCCGAGAAAGTTTAGGAACCACTGTAATAGACTTAAAAAAAAAAAAAAAGATTTTTATTCTGGCATAAGGTAACACCTCCAGGACTGTTAAAATAGTTACAGTTTAAGCCAGTTTTATGAAGACAGCACATTTGGCCATTTATGCAAACAGTGAGGGAGGGTAACATGCAATGTTAGCAACTAGCCCACTTTTTCATCTGTGCTCCATTACACAATAGCTGACTAATCTGCTCACAATGTCTACAAACACTGGAGGAATGGGAGCTGGAGCAGCAGTGCAAAACACTGAATTACATTCCACCATTTTGGAGGGACTGAACAGATATGACAATGGGTTGTGGTGTAATAGAATTACAGGATTTAACAAAAGCTGAGAATCCCAGAAGACTGACTTCACTGAAAAAATTAAAATTCTGTAGAGTTTCCCTGAATTGGGCTCAATCAGTTATACATCGATAATATTGTTTTTCCTAGTAATGGAATATTCAAAGAAGCCAAAATAAAACTTCGTAAGTGATCTAAAAAGCAGGGGCTATTGGCTGAGCCATCTCAGAGAGATCTGGCCCAGTTAAAAGTTAATTAAACAAGGACATGTCCAGCCTGCTAATATTCTTGCATATCTGGGGCCACTCTCTGTATACCATACTACTGCATTTAACATTTGCCAGAATGCTTGAGCTGAAGTCTTGTTGGTGTAAACCAGAAGCTGCTGCTGACTGGGCATTTTCTACAAGGGCTCCACACCTTTAGAACTCATATCTTGGTCTAATTACCAACAAGACATGCTACAAAATGCACATTTTTCTTAGGATTCTGAAAACAGAGGAGAATTATGAATAGAATGAGGTCCTGGAGAAGGAGGTTGGTTTTAGCTTTTTTATTTGTCTGGTTTACTAGTTATGGGTCATACTGGATGACACTGTTGCACTTTAGTTAGTTGCAATTTAATATTCATATCAATATTACATTATGTCAAGGACACCTAGTACATAGCAATACAAATTCTTGATTAGAGAGAATGTAAATTCATGCAAAAATAAATTCAAGTGTTTGTTATTACTTGTATTAGAAATTTAGTGAAAAAAGATTTGAATGGTCAACATTACATTACCATTATTTCAAGGATGACAAATGTAATTAACAAAAAAATTTGACACAATTACAAGCAGGAAAAGTCAGAATATGAGTTAAATCAAGACCTAGAGATCTGCAGACTCTAATTTCTGTGAAAGTACACCAGGAGTCATTCTAAATATATTTTACATGCTGTATTCGCATGAAGATGGCATGGACAGCCGAATCTCTCTTTTTCCATCTCCAACCTCAAGGATTCTTCAAATGAAGAGCCTTAAAGTGAAACAGTATGAGGCTCTGGATGTCAAATTTCTCAAACAAACCAGTCAGATATGATTGTAATTATACATTGTGCGCAGTTGACACAAAAAATCCCTTAACCATGGAGATACCATCAGCAGAATTACCAGTGAGTAGGATTTTTTCTAATAATGCCAAGCATTCTAGCATAGCCATTATTCAATTGGAGAATGGCAAGGCACAAAGACGACTGTACAGCTGTTTCTGATATAAGATCAGACAAAGTAACAGATATGAAGAGAACTCAATCATTAAAATAATGAATGAGTTTCAAATAAAATGCAAACATAACGGTCTTTTTCCACATACTAGTGGGAAGGAAAAATGCAACAGAATTTTCACAAGAGAATAGCTTGACCTTCTGTACTAGACATGGGATATATTTCCTTTCATCTGTTTGACTTGATATTTTCTTAAAAAGAGTACTGCACTGAAAAAACTGGTGTTTAACTGCAAGTGCCTATTTTTCAGCATCTAAGTAATTTAATTCTATATTTTTCTAAGGATGCCTGTAAGATGACAAGCAAAACATCAAGATAGTCAACCTCCCAGCAGATTGTGAATGAGCTGCATAGGCAGCATGCTTAACCCATGGAACACTTCACATCTCCCTACAGCAAGGTGTCAAAGTAATTGTGTGAAAAGAGTTCAATTTCATTTTTAATTACTGTTTGCGGGCCCCGATACAGATTTTGGATTATATACTAACCACAATCCACAGAGGAATGTTCAACCATTGACACCAGAGGGCGGTTGGGCCCGAGATCCATGATAGAACCTCACCTTTGTGTAGTTGTCACGCAGTCTGGAGTGACTCGTGACCACAAGCATCAGCCTCACAGTATTCTGCATAGGGCAGAAACCCCAAACTGGTTGTATGTTCTATAATTAGATTTCACCAACCCAGAAACAAGTGTCACCTCCTAAAGCACTGTAACAGTCTTATCATAGAGTCACAAACAGCCCCCTTGGACACTCTGGTCTATCTTGCCATCCAGGCAAACTGGACTATGTGATAGATGGTCACTTTGCACCAAAAAACAACAGTCTGGTTACTCCCAGTCTCAAAGAACTAGTCACTTACCTCAGGTCAACTGTGCTTAGATCACAAGCCAAAGACCAGGCCTGTAGCTAACCCTGTAATAAACTAACTAAAGAAAGAGTTATTTACAAGGTTAAAACAGGGAACATACACACAAATGAGTTACAGTCTTAAGAGTTAAAAAGGATAATATAAACTTGGCAGCTCTGTATGTCCTTTAGGGCTGACCCACACCAAGCAGCACGGGGGTCTCTTGCTTATGTTTAGGAATTTTTGACCCTAAGAGTCCAGGTAGTACAGAGATCCTAATTTCTCCTTGTCAGGGATTATTATCCCCTTCACTCCAAAAATCCAGGCTGATGGGGTGAGTGCAGGACAAGTACTCTACCTTAATTAATTCTTCCTTTCCTGTTTGGAGAGTTATACAATTATAGAGGTTTACAATGCAAACACTCAATATAACTTTACACTTTGGAATACAGAAATTAAAAGTAAGATTAAATACATGCAGCATCCTACAAGTATTTCATAAAGTCTAAACTCTAAACATACTCTTATAAACACCTATATATATTTTAAACTGTACTAACCCACAGGTAAGCCAAACTGGTTGCCAGCTGTACATTTGTCAGTGAGGCCCTGGCCCTTTGGCATGAGCTGGCACCTAGTCTGCCAGCATCACTGTAGTAACTGAACTTTAGTTATCATTTAAGCATCTTAGTATCATTCGGGGGGAAAATATGATTGTCTTTTGGGATCACCACTATATCCTCCTCTGTTTCTCCACTTCTCCCTTAAGTTTTTCTCTCTCTCCTTTTCTTTCCTCTACATTTTTCTCCCTGCAGCAATTTCAAATGCTCTCTACTTAGGTTATTATCCCAGTCTTACTCCCTTTCCAACTGCACCTGCTAAAATCATCAGCAATTAAATGTCAACTCCATTTCTAGTATCAACATTAGGCCTTAAGAATTAAAATACTGAATGGGAAGAATAGGCATGAGGGGAACTTACACCTCTCATAGCATTTATTGTTTGCAAACTCAAGATGAAGGCATGGAATAAACATACACACTTTTGAAGGTTCTTTGAAACCATGAGGACTAGCAACTTTGGGGTGAAGAGTGTTCTTTACAGAAACAAAATCTTAGATTTTGCAGGACATGAAATTGTCATATGGCTCACAAATATCAAGTTAGATCAGACTTGAAAGCCAAATATTTGACACCATTGCTGTACAGTAGTACAAATGTGCAATTACAGAGCATCAGAGATAGTAGTTGTCATCTGACTAGATCATAATGTCAGATGTCAAGACCTTTTAGAGAGATTACCAAGGCTCAATTCGGTTGCAACTTAAAAGTGCACAATAATATAATTGCCACATTCAAGAATGTGGCTAGGATGACCAGATGTCCTGAGAAAACTGGGATTGTCCCGATATTGAGCAGTTTGTCCCACGTCCCAACCGAAGTATGGCCGGGACGCCATTTCTCCTGATATTTTGTTTCAGGTGCGGCAGCCTGTTTTTATTATTTTTTTATTTTGCTTAGGCAGCGGTGAGAGACAGGGGGAATACCTTTTCAATTGTTACACTCACCCAGCAGACCGTCTGTGACTGAAGGACCTGCTCCCGGAGTGCTGCCAAAGACCCGGACACGGTGAGTGTAACAATTGAAAAGGCGCTCCCCCTGTGGAGGTCCAGTCAATATATAATTGCCTTTCTGGACACTGGGGATTTCTGAAATGAACAGTATTGTCTGGATTATATTCATTTATAAACAAAGAATTGTGAAATGTAGATTCTGAAACTAAGAACTCCTGGAACAGATGTGTAGCTATGATGTTTTATTGTAATACATCCAGCTTCAAAAAATTTTCACTTGCTGTTCAGTGACTAAAATGGAAGAAACTGCTGTGCTCTAAGCCAGGGGCTCTCAGAAAAAAAAAGTTTTGGTGACCTCAAAGTGCTGCCATTAACTCTTCCTCGTGGCCGCGCTCACACTTTTCCCTAAAATACTTAACTAGCGTTAGGAAAAACAAATAAATGTGGACAGACATGTCTAAATCATTGTAGTTTATGTACTGCTAGCCAGTAAGTCTCTTGTAAAAAGCGATATTAACAAACATGCTGGTATCACTTTTCACAGCAGACTTACTCAGCCCTGCCAAGCCTGGGGACAAATTAAGCCCTGGATAGGGGGGCTGAGGGAGGCAGTAGGGGGGGCTGGAGCCTGAAGTCCCGCAACCACAGCCCAAAGCACCATGGCTGGAGCCTGGGGTCTACTGCCTCTCAGCCAGAATCAGGGGCTGGAACCCAAAGTCCATCAGCCAGAACTTGCCGCGCCACCACCCCAAGGCTGAAGATCAAAGCCTGAGCCCCACCGCCCTCGGGAAAGTGAGGAATTCACTGGATGCCTGCTCCTCCAGCGTTGTGCCTCAGGTGTCTCCAAAAGGGGGGCAGGGCCCAACCCCTGCTGGCAGCCCCAGCAATCAACACTAAGGCAGTGCATCCAGGAGCAACAGGGAGGGGGAGAGATTATTTTGCCACCCACCACCATCCTATCACAGCCCACTGGCTGTGGTTGCAAGAAAAGCCCCTGGTGGCTGCATTTGAGAAATGCTGCTCTAAGCCACTACTGGGCTAATCATATCTGTTCTGCTGAAAGACAATAAGCCTTGAAAGTCTAGTATCTTAATGCAAAGGAAGTGTACACAAAAACTGTTGTGAAAATTTCTGTGAAAAATAGTGCTCAGCAAATAAAACAGCTGTGGTTTTACTAAAAAAATTGTAAGAGCAAATAACATCCATATGTACACAAGAAAACTGATTATAGCACAACATCCTGACCAACTACTACAGCTATAGCACTTAATGCATTTACAATGTAGAGTTTATATGGAGTCATCTACTCTAGTGTTAAAAATTTCACATAACAAAAGGAGGAGTTTTTTTGTCAACATTATCTGTAGTCTAGATCTTTGCTCATTCTCTCCCTTCTATTTGCCTGTTTAACCTCAGAAAAATTTGGCCATTTCAGTGGGTAATGTGTACAGTTGGTTTTCCACAAATTACGAACTTTATTTCAGCTATGGCGAGGTTAACCATACATTTATAAATATATCACAAATCCCCCTTTCCCCTGAAGATTTAAAAAAGCTTTTACAAAGTTGTGATCAGAATCCTCACTTTAAATAAGGGAACAAACAGACAGGTAAATTACCTTCCTCTAGATTATATAATTAGTCTATCGCTGAACTGAGAACAGAATGTCATTTGATTCCCAACCCCCTCTTCTAGCCACTAGATATTAATGCCTCTTTGTTCTGTAATGAGGCCTTCTAGGAAGTGCATATTTTCTGGGGTGATTAAAATTATCCCTGCCTTTGACTTAGAGTTATGTGGCATTCCACCTGCTTAGCTATCGATAACCTACCATATTTCATTGCTTAGAGAGTGTGAAGTTCTATAGTAACAACTGATACATTTCAGTCACACTTGCAAGTCAAAAAATGCCCTAACAGCTGCTGTTCATGGCAACTAAATGGCTCTCTTCTGTCAGAGCCCTGGCATTGTGTTCAGAGTGAAACATACATATTCACATACAAAAGAGTAGGCAATTTAATAAAAGGCAATATCTCTGCAAGTGCGTGTGTGCATGTGTGTGCGCGTGCGCTTCTTCTCCCTCTCCCCCTTCTTAAGGCTCACTTTCTCTTCTGTCACTCAAGACTCCAGGCCTTTTTCACACTGTCCTCTACAAACAGAGCAGCATCCCTCTGTCCACTCCTTTCTTCAAAATTCTCTCACTAATCTTTCCTCTCCAGCAACACTTGCACTTCTTGTGCCACCTGATCATTACTCATTATGTTTTATCAATCTAATTTAGACTGTAAGCTCCTCTAGCCAGGGACCTCTTATATATCTGTGAAGTGCTGAGAGTACATAAATGGGGATTCATAAGAAAATACCACCATTATGAGGGCAGTGTGAAGCATGCCTTCCAGCAAGTACAGTCACCATACAAAGCTAAAATGCATTATTCTGTTTTTAAAGGCAGAGACGTTTACTTAACATTGACAGAAAAACTCCTCTGTCATTGTTAAGTAGACTTCTATGCCTATAAAAACAGAATGACATTTAAGAATAATTTGGTTTTATTTCCTCACTAAATTGATTGGGGAAGCAAAAGGCCTAGTGGTCTGGAAGGGAGCACTAGGTTTTTGCACTACCACCTGCAGTTTAGGGCTCTCCCGGGAACTGCAGTGGGGAAAGGAGCAGAACACCGGCAGCTCCTCTGGCAGCGGTATTACCCCCAGCCCTGTCCTCCGACGCAGCTGCTGCTGGGAACCAGAGGAGACGCAGCTTTGTGGAAGGGCAGAGGGCGAGGCTGGAGATTCTGCTCCTTTCCCTGCTGTAGTTCCCAGGAGAGCCCTGAACCACATGTGGGACTCTCTTGGGAACCGCAGTCGGAAAGGAGCAGAATGTGGGGGCACCAGGCGGCCCCGTGGCCATAGCTTCTCTGGCACAGCTGCTGTACAGACAGAAGAGATCCTGCATGGAAGGGATGGGGGCGGTACAGCTGCACCAGAGGAGCTGCGGCCCCACATTTTGTTCCTCCTCTTTCCAGTATGGCATACCAGGTATAAATATCTTGCTGGTACGGCAGACAGGACTGGACCACACTACTTGTGCTGCTGGTTTAATCTGACCTAAACGTCTCAATTTAACTAACTCTACATTTGTCCTTGCTCTGATCACATCCACTCAAAATTAAAACGGTTTGATTAGATGAAGACAGGAACTATAAGGTAACACATTACAAGTAACAGTAATTGCCAAAACTCTTTTTAGTATTAAAGAATGTACTCTTGGTCTGACACTTTCAAATCACATATTCACCTACAAAAGTAGTCTCATTGTGAAGTATAGGTTAATTTGCTCTAATAAAAAGGGTAAAAAAGAATCCAGCCCAGTATTTCATCTAATGTGGCTAGCTAATGTGATCCAAGAGGCTGCCATCTTAAGTACTACAATTAAGCTAGTTTCAAATAATTGGTCAATTTACAGAACATTCTTACTCAAAATAATTTCGAGAAATATTAGCATATTGCCACTTTACTAGTTAAATATCAGATTAAGAAAACAATTAAGACCCCTTTAAATACTTTCCCAATAAACCTACAAACTTTGCAGTGGCAAATACATCTTCATGTCCAGAGTGGAATCTTGTATTAGAGCTACTGTAATACCTATGGTTCTAATGGCAGCTCTCTCAAATTTTCATAGCTCTCATCTTTCATTTCTTTTTCTCTAGTGCTCCTAAAAGCTCTGTCTTCTTCCATAAACATTTTATCATCAGATTATGTACTGTGATTTTTTTCTATCTTTGAATAAAGTATTAACATCCAGAGAGGAATTTTAATGAAAATCGGAGGTTTTTTTCCCCCAAGTTACTTATATTTCAGTATGGTGGAAACTCAAATGTTTCATTTAAATCAAGCAATAATTAAGATATGAAAGCCTCTTTTTCCTGTTTTTCATGCCTTATGATTAATTCCTTACAGGGAGCCCACTAGCCAGCATTTTGTTTCTGCCTTTGCTTGGAGATGTGGCTAACCCTAGATGCACCACATGCACTTAGTAGTCTCCATGTGACACTATAGATGCATGTAATCCTGCCTCATTCAAAAAAGACTGCTTGGGAAAAAAGAAAAGATTTTGATCAAATTACCTCCTGAGAATACAAACAAGTCCTAAATGACCATACGTAAACTAAACAGTGAAATTACATGAAGGACACAGGACTATTAATAATTAGGTCATTCAGCATAGGCCTAGTCATCCAATAGACATACTATATGCCAGCTGTTGCTAATACTATGGAATTCTTCCATATTATGAAATAATGAATCACAGGAAGTGTCTGAAGCACCAATGTGGATGGAATAGTTTAAAGAGTTTTTATGATACAAGGTGAACAATAAATCTTCAGTCAAACCTGCTTTCTCTTGCTTTGACCCAATATTTATTTTTGATCAAGAGTATCACAAATAGGTTTTTAGAATAGCTTTTTAAATCTTTAGGATTTTTCAGTACTTTTCATGCCTCAAATTTGGTTCTATGGTTTAAATTGTGGAATCAAGACCCCCAAAGCTTTTCAATACAATAAACCTCTCTCTCATAATTTTGTTTTCAGAAGAAAGCTACAAATTGCATGGTTCACAAAAAAAGCAAAACCAGTTTTACAGACAAGCCACAGATGTCTCTGTGGATCAAAACAATCTCTGCTAAAACTGGGCATCAATTGTTTCCTGTAGCAAAGGTAAATATTAAGTAGATAAACACCAGTGCAGTGTTTATCTACTTAAAAAATAATAGCTGATGTGTAAACTCCAGCATTTACGAGTCCCTAGCCTCTGTTTGCAAAAAGCTGGGAACTGGCAACAGGGGATGGATCACTTGATTACCTGTTCTGTTCACTCCTTCTGAAGCACTTGGCACTGGCCACTGTTGGCAGATAGGATACTGGGCTAGATGGACCATTGGTCTGACCCACTATGGCCATTCTTATGACATTGATGACACCTGTAAACACTGACAACTATTTTACTGTTCAAAGGAAGTATATTATGATCTACTCAAATCCACAATGAGTGACCATTCATTTCAGGTGAGGTTTTAACCCCACATCACATGGCTGAAGAGAAGCACATTGGTTTCGTTTTCATGAAATATGGAGCTCCACTTTTAAAAGTTTGGGAAACACCAGTACAGGATATTTGCAACCTTTCCTTTCTGCCTACCATAGGTCTGAGCACAAATCCTCAGGTGCTAGAGTCTATGGGAGCTAGCAGCTGAAGGTCCCTTGTCAGGTTCTTACATTATCAGTTTTGATACACCTGGCATATAACAATATTCAAACACATTTGTGTACCACTGCACTCCAAAATCCCCTGGTGTTGGGTTAATTACAATTCTTCCCAACCACTCACGTGCAAGTAGACAGTTCTGTAATCCCAACACTGCAGAGAACATTTGCTGGGCTTCCATGTCAGACAACAATACATGATTCTGGTCTCACCTGCAGCAGCCTGGGAATTAATCTACATCAAAGTATGGCAACATGCCACAATGGGGGCGGGGGGGAATAGCTTAGTGGTTTGAGCATTGGCCTGCTAAAACCCAGGGTTGTGAGCTCAATCCTTGAGGGGGCCATTTACAGATTTGGGGCTTGGACTAGATGACCTCCTGAGGTCCTTCCAACCCTAATAATCTATGATTCTATGAATATTAAAGCCTGACTAATTTTCTGTAAAAAATCTTAAGTACTCTTACAGACTTTAAGGTAGTACTGTACTCCTGCACAAAAATGTATTTAAAGTAAAAAAGAAAAGTAATAGTAATGAAATTTCCCTTAAACATATTTCAACTGAAGGAATAATTTTTGTATCTTGATTTGTAGTTTAGTTCAATAAAAAAATTCTTTTGAATCTGCTAGCAAAATCAATTTTATTGAATAAGTAGTTAAGAGAAGAGATTTCAATGTATCTGAAAATCAGCCATGTAAAGACCAGTAACAAGACAGAGTAGCTAATTATTGGGAATACAGGCTAGTGATTTAGAAAGCCAAAGAGCTGCAAAAAGAGAAAACTATTATTTACTAAGAACTGCAAAGTGCAGCATCGCCTACAGCAGGGGACCCCAATGCACCTGCATCCTGGCCGGCAGTCGAGCATCCGCCAAAATGCCGCCGAAATTCGGCAGCATTTAAAGCCAATGCTTAACCGCCACCACGGTCCTTCATCTGGCGCCTGCCAGACGAAAAGGTACGGGACCACTGGCCTACAGGAATGTGCTCATAGCTGAGAATCCAGAGGAAAAAAGAAAGCTCTAGTAATTCTGAACTCCTTTCACTCAACACCATAGAAGTTAGTTCACATATTACAGGGAACAAAATTTGTCATCTTCCCACATACACCATTTTTAGGTATATGCATAGCTCTCAATGATATGAATGGGAGTTATATGCATGTATCCAAGGGAAGATAGATCCTTAAGTTACTAACCCTTCCCCAGTAGAAGAGTGGTGCCTAAATGTGGCTTTACAGAGGAACCTACCTTAACTAATTATTACCAAGTAATTTTCCTTCCCTTTAAAGGAAACACTGTAGGGGAAAAATACAGCTTTACCAAATTAGGTGTTATTTAATCTAGAACCTGGAAAAAATCACTCTGGCTTGTCTGCTGAGACATTTTATTGGGAGATGTAGACTTCTGTGCTGTAGGCCCTTGGTGCATTAAGAACTGGACTGAAAACAACAGTTCAGTTCAGACAGGCTATCGACCTCCAAACAAACAGGTATTAACTGAAAATTGCTGCTATCTGAGCTGAATCCAAATCAGTGACCTAGATATTTATAAATTAGGCCAGAAAGGACCACTGTGATCATCTGACCTCCTGTACAGGCTGTAAGCCTGCCTTGGATTAATACCTGTTTGAGAGTTTATCTTTTAGAAAAACAATATTGATTTTAATAGACTTCTAGAAATAGAGAATCCACCACAGACCTTAGTAAATTATTCCAATGGTTAATTACCCTCATTGCTAATAATCTGCACCTTATTTTGAGTCTTAATTGTCTAGCTTCAAATTGTAGCCATTGGATCTTGTTACATTGAAGAGCTCTCTATCATTAAATTTCTCTAACCTGTGTACATACTTTAACTGTAACCAAGTTATCCACTAGGCTCTCTCTGTGATAAGCTACATAGATTAAGATCCTTAAGTTTACTACTGCAAGGATGTTTTCCATTCCTTTAATCATTCTTGTGGCTTTTTTCTGAACCCTCTCCAGTTTATCAACATCCTTCTTGAATTGTAGACACTGGAGACAGACATAGCATTCCAGTGGTGGTCACACCAATGCCAGACATTCCTATTCAAAATCCCTCTGTTTAGACATCCATTAGCCCTTTTGGTCACAGCACTGGATTGGGACCTTATACTGATTATCCATTACGATCCCCAAATCCTTTTTGGAGTCAATACTTCAAAGAATAACATCCCATATCCTGTAGTATGGCCCACACTCACGGAGATGAAAAGCTCTATGTCCACATCTTTAGTGGATTGTAGCGTAATGGCTGCCCTTTTATTATATATACGGAACAAAGCAGTTGCTAGCAAAACTGCCATGGAAAATGTGCATGTTTACTAGCTTTGTAAGGCTTGGCACTAAAATAGAAGAGGGACCCAAATATGACTCAGGTAGCATTATGGGACAATGATTTTCCCCAAATTCTATAAGAAAAAGGGAGTAAAAGGTATTTCTCAACTAAATGAAGCAAGCAAACACATACTATAAAAATAGTCACTCATTTCTTCACAAATAGATATTACATATATTTATTAAGCACCCCACCCAACACTCCAGTCCATGTGCCCCTCAAAAAATTTCAATTTC